>NC_050584.1:17217500-17502500 GCF_013368585.1 Megalops cyprinoides
ACAACCATAACAGCTCCCTGAAGGTATACATACAACAGAATAAGAACACAGAGTAAAAAACAGCAATGCAGACCACCCGATACTAATGTTAAAAACAAGCACTCAAGAGGAGAACAAAGTGGAGACTTCAGCCTATTTAAAAATTATCCATCTGAAATATAATTGTCCCTTTCATTGGGGGGAATATATGGCAATGAGAATACTTTCACTCTTTTACAGCAACCTACAAGGTGTTTAGGTTTTTTTAAAGACGAGTTATGAAACAACATTGCCATATGTGTTGCATTACAATTCATCATCATCCATCTTCCTCAGCTTCAGTAAAAAAGGAAAAACAAACAAATGCAGAAATAATAATTATAGAGCAAGCAAACACCATTGGTTGCCTCTTCTTTTACTTTGAAAGTAGTATGTATCATGCTCTCAAACAGGAGGGAGCCCCTACAGTTAAATTATATTAAATTATATTAACTGCATTTCTAGCAGGAACACAAGACACATTACTTTCACTTCTTAATAAGGTAGATCTGGACATCTGATTAAAAGAAAATATGGTGGTCAGCCTATATCAAACATGCACATCACTCTAATTGTGTATCATTTATAGCAACTGTGGGAAAGGTGTAATGAATTTCACAACAGCAACATAAAAGGTTGACTTTTTCAGAAGCTATTCTTTGTTGCCTGCAGCAATTTTCTTTTCCTGATCTGTCTGAAGTGCCTGAAAGCCAGGGATATGGGGCATTATTTATATACTGCAATCTTTGTTTTTATTTTGTGATCCATATGCATTATTTATATCATGAATTAATATACTGTGTTCAAAGTCAACAGAACGGTCTCTGCACAGATCCAGATGGACTTAATCCACTATAAATACACATTAAGTCCTACTTAACCCTTCATGAACGTGGTGTGAAACCTTTGGGAATCTTGATTTACAGCACACACAAAAAAAGCTTTGGGACACATAGGGAATGAATATGACAGCGCTTCAAAAGTAAAGGCGCAGGTTTTGTTTTTATTTTTCCTTATCTTCTTGCTTTCTCTGCATCATCAGAAGTTGGTTTGCGTCGAAAGAATTGATCAGTTAAAAAATGAAACGAATTCAAAGAAAAACGCGATCCCTCAACAACAGACCAAGATAAGAGCAATGCAACATGTCAACCTGTAAGTATCCTCGAACTCCTCACAGGCTTTTCATTTGAAGCTTTTCAGATCATGAAGTTTGACAGAAAGGCCTTCATTGCATAAAATCAAAACACACAGAGCACGCATTTCTGAGTCTGACAATTACATTAATCGCCATAATTCGAAACACCCGGGATATGGTGAATAAATTACAGGCTGTCTCTACTTTCATTTTGGCCCTACCAACAACAGAAAACATGGGCAATCTGACAATTAAACACAAAGCACTGACAATTTAACACACCTGTTTGTACGTTTTTTTTTTTTAAATCTACCGACAGCTAATGTGTTGGACTCAAATTTCCCATAGATAATTGGTGTGTAAGAGAGAACAGACGCTGGTGTTTGCACTTTGAAGTGTTTATTTTTGTGGCCTTGGGATACAAAGAGCTGGCTAATAAAAGCCCACTGGGGCACAGGCACAAAGATTTAAACAAGGCAAGACCTAATCGTGCTGCTGACTCTACATGCAGCAGAATGGCTCTCAAAATACCCCCATCTTCATTCCAGCTCAGACCTCTTCTGTAATCGTATCACTACACTTGTTGATGTGAGGTGAATCTTGTTTGTGGTGACATATACCACCAGCATTTCTATGATAAACTACTTTTCTCACTGTACGGTTATTACGTACAGGAAAAACAATATCTACAGCATTAAACACTGAGAATGTCAATGAAGCCATGACACAATTCTGCCTTCACATGGAACTCTGGGGATTTAACTGATGCATATCCTCTAGACCTTGAGCTTATTTACATAGATTTACTGCCATTTATTTACATTGCTTTGTCCAGTGACATGGATCTTGCTGAAAGACATGAAATAATATTAACTCACTAGTCGTGTTACACCGAGCAAAACAGTCCACAGGCACGTACCTTAAAACATCGCACAGCCTGTTTAAATTTACACCTGTGTATACAGCATTTTATTTTAGTGGAACTTGTTAAATTTGAGAACTGCACCAGACTTTCCACGAATCATAAATTAAAGCAGCCCTTGCGCTGTTCCGATGGCTTGAGCAGGTACCACCTTGGACAAATTGAAACCTCAGCACTTCCCTCCCTCCCGACCGCCACCCCCCCACACTCCTACCCCCCTGATATTTCGTACAAGAAAATAAACAACGTTGCCACCCCACGTCTCTTGCCCATGATCTCACTCTTACTGCTATTTGCTGAGCAAACCCCCGGCCGGCTGTGACCAGGTGTCTGGCCGGCTGCGTCACGTGTGCCAGATGGGGCTCCGTGTCACAAGGGCTGCATTAATCCCTGGACCACTTGTCAGCCACCTTTCTTACCTCTCCAGAATGGCTCCAAGCTGTACGATTGTAAAGCACACGGTCCCAGAGGTGTCCAGATAGGAGCACTTACCCTGTAACTCTATATTTTGTATAGGAAATGACTCATAAATTAAGGGGGAGCTCCTTTACCGAACGTGAAAGCCCGGACACAGAGAGGGGTCTGTGACTACTGCAGAGGCGTGGGGCAAATGTTACAGCACTGCTCACTGGATCTGGGCTAACACACCCTTGTCTATAAAAGAGCATGAGTGTGTCTTTTATGCAAGCAAAGGGTGCTGAAAACACCCATACTTAACCAGGATTTAATGGAAGTTTTACAGAAAAAAAAAACCCTTTTGAATAATAACATGAAATGCAATGTAATTGAAATAAATTTACACATAATGAATCCCACTCCCTTTACAATTTAAAATCGCGATCTAAATTCAGTTTTCTTGCTACTTGTTGACACATCAGTGCACATAAACAATGACACACTGCGAGCCACAGAAATCACCTTCTGACTGAGTGAGTGACTGCCTGTAACTATTAAGTACTAACTTTGTTTTACCACTACATAGCATAAAGGCACTAATGTACAGATCAACCAATCAAAGCCCCTGAAAAGAGCCTGTTCACTAAGTTCACTGAGGAGCTGAACCATTTAAATTCAAGCATGACCCTATGTAGAACTTGACCCTGGGAAACCATGGAAAACTAGAACAAAACACCCGGCACATCTCTTAGAAGGGTGGGGGGCAGGGGGTCATATCCAAGCCAAGTGACAAAAGTACAGGCTACTGAAAAACAGAGAGAGTGGAAGACAGATTGTGTATACAGGAACAGGAAAGGAGTCTCCTCTGAGTATAATCAAACGGGCCAGAAAAACCCGGTCTGTAGAGGTTCAGGCTTTCTAACACAGTTTGCAACAGTATTAGAGCCAAATGATGTAAATATATGTTGGAGGGCCCTGAGGGAGACTCACAGACATGATTATAAGTCTTTCTCGACACGTGTTTCAGAGAGGAAGAACTCTCAGCGTAATTACAGCACTTAACTTTGTTCTTTTATGGCCATCAGTGTTGTTTTCTTGCAGAATGAACCTGTGATGGTAAACAGGATAACGTGTGTATTACTGTTCCACATTACCACAAGCGGTAACCCCTACGAGAGGGGAGAAAGACAACATGACGCTGATGCTGTCATTTCAGCAAAAAAAAAAAATGAAGTTCTTTGAAAAAAGCCTCGGTAGTGATCAATGCCTTCACAGTTTGACAGGCAATGAGTGTGAGGTTTAAATGTGCCTCACATAAAAGGGATACTCTAGCATTAAATGTCACTTTCTGAACATAAATGCCCGACATACACAGCGAGAATGCTTCCTAGAGGTAAATGGAACCATGACGCACAGTAAGTGAGGGTCTGGGGTGTGTTTTTCTACTTTCTGGTTTGTCGGTATGGCCTGATGATTTATGTCATCCATTAAGCAGGCACACAACACCTACTAGCCTGTTTCCTGATAATGGAAATGTAGTAATCACTCTTTAAAGGAAGCCTATTAAGAAGCTGATAAAACAAATCTATCACTGCATGCACCATTTGATATAATTTACTAGCTATTCTGTAACACCACTGAAAGTGCTACCAGGCTTCAGCTACAACCGTTTTGCAGGACATTCGATACACTCAGCTAAGAGGGCCCAGTCACTATTATCTACCCACTGCTTACTGCGTTAGACAAAACAGGGATCTGTTAATAAAGTGAACACTAAACTCTTGGACCCAAGGCATTACTCCATTGACAAATGCAGTGGCCGTGTCAAATCTAAACAGAGGTAATGCTGGTCTTATCTCATCTCTACCCGCAGCAAAGACTTTTATGAGGGGATATTTACAGATGATGGAAGCATTTATCAGAGGCCACTATGAATGGCGGGTTTGCATCTCAGACTGGTTACATTTTCCACATTTTTCTGTCTCTTCGGGATGGTAAACATCCGGGTTTATTTTGAAAAGGTACACTGGCGAGTGCTGAGAATGGCCACACTGCAGCTTGCACCCTGCACTTCCTGGATAGTGTGCACTCCTCACAGTACAACAGTACTCCAGCTCTTCCTGCAGTAACCTTCAACTGCTGACTCCAGGCCTGCACTCCCTAAAACTACAATATGCTCAGATGGGCAATGAAATCAGCGAAATACCCTGGACTGCCTCCACGCAGTGATGTCCGTCCATGGCTATCTGTGGTTTCCAGAAACACCCCTCAGTGATGGCTTACAGCTCTTCAGCTGAGCTCCTCGCAAGACATCACCGTTAGCAACGCCTTATTGTTTTGTGTTTATTATGGTGCTGACGTTTGAGTCACTGCGCCACTGTATTCCAGAACGCGAGCCCATTGGTCCGCCCAGTGAGCTGACCATACCTCAGTTCATCCCAGCAAAAGCATTTGAGAGCAGGGCGTTGTGTAAAAAGAAATAAACATAGAGCCTCACAAGTCAAATAACATCTCTCTTCCATTTACAGAATATGCATTTTGGACAGGTCACCAAAATCTGCTGGCTACGCACTACCCAAATCATCATAATTCAAGCAGATAAGTTCAAAACAAGTAATGTGTGAATGTGATGCATCTGATGACTGAAATAAATATGGAATGTATCACTCATGCATTGGCACTATCAGTTTACGACTTTCACCACAGCCTTGATGATTTCCAATACCAGGGTTCACCCCATCCAGTGACTTGAACTGACTGAATGAGTATTACCTGACAACATACACGCATCCATGAAGCCTCCCATTCAAGTGTCAACGACAAGACTGATTCACTTTTTTTTTTTTTTTTTTGCACAGAAGACCATAAAGCACATTTGCTGTGACAGCCCTGATCAAGTATGCAGTGATTAGGGCATCAGTGTCCTAAAAGGTTAATAAAGGTAATTTTACCGTGTCTTTAAAAGAGAGATGTGCTAAAGAAAATGACAGCCTGCGAGGAGAGACTCCAATAACTTCTGGCATCTCCTGATCGTATCAGCATGTCGTCATTACGAGTAATGAGCATCCCGGGTCTGTGCTGCTGGCTCGGGTGGAAGTCTCTTTAAAGAGCGGCGGGAGAAGCGTAGGGAGGACGCCCAGGGCTATGTCTCCTCATGCTCAGCCTGTCTCTTAATTTCTCTGCTCAGACACATGGTTTTGACAGAGCTGTGTCAATACACTCACTCTAATCCATTGAGGTTTACATTGTGTTACATTACGTGATGTTATGTCAAAAAGGACAACACCTTCTGCCTCTTCCGAGACGGGGTGGCCGCAAAACAGTCAGAGAACACTGGGGAAACCGGATACACATTCTTCGAAGTGGATGTCATCTCAGTTGAAAGGTGAAAGCAAGTAATTTAGCTTGGAAGTGTACCGTCACGGCAGCTAAATAGTGTTGGAAAGACTGGAGAGAGGCGCAGTCACTCACGGTCACATTAATCACGCCAGCTAAACTCAGTGCACTCACCCAAACCACAACCACCTCCTCTGTTTGGTTTGGTTCTGTTCGGCCGCTTTGTCAAACACACTTTGTTTTTTTCCCCATCAGCAGCCACAGTCCAGGGTTTCCGCTATCGCCCCCCTCCATATGACCTTTATTTCAATTAGAAATGTTCTGTCTGAACATTTCCCTGGCTCTCAGTTCAGCAGTCCTCACAGACACAAAACGGGGGAATTACTGTGGCGGTTTTCCTCCCCGCTTTCACATCTTTTTTAAAATGTGTCACGCAGCTAAAAAAACGGCAAAAAAATATAAACGGACCAGCCTTAACTTCAATATGTAGGAACATTTGTAAGAAAGGGTAATATTTTTGGTTGCGTTTTTAATGTATACATTCAGAGGTATAAATCTGCAACATTTGGCCATCAACCAAGGTAACGTTATTGTAAGGCTGGCACCTTGTAGGAAAAAAATGAAATTACTCAGACCTTACCCAAACAAACTGTGGTCAGTTAATTTTCTGAAAAATCATTTTTCATTTATGTGTTTGGGGAAAAAATGCAACATGAGGCACAAAGATATTTCAGTTGAGACTAGAATTTGAGTTTATACTGGCTCTCCCTCCGGATCCATACTGAGCACCACGAGTTTATTTAAAGAGGTTCTCCAGAGACACACTCCTACCAGCTGCTCACAGAAACATAGTTTAATGGGCACTTAAATACATTTTATCAAAAAACAAACATTGCATTTAAGACAAGGTGCATACATGTTAGGAGCACACAGGTAAATCAACATGTGAGGTCATGACACAGGTTATATGTTACTTATCTTACATTAAAACATTTCCAAAGACAACAATCTGGGATTGTCTGGCAAGTCTATGCTCCATAACATGGTTCTTTCCGGAATAATAGACATTTTACTCTGTCAGACATGTCAGTGTACAATAAGCATTCAAATGTAAACCGCCCTGTCTCTTGGGTGAGGTACGCAAATAAATATTTTTAAAAACATGTACTCATCCTCTTCAAAATAATATTTTAAAATAATATCAATACTGTGATTATAGCAGGCTACATTGTCAACATTCTGAAGGACTTTTACACATGAAGACATTTAAACAGTCTTAGTCCAGCAAAAGAGAGAGGGGTATGATTGGGCCTGGGTATTTATCCACAAAAGACAATGGTTTACACTTCCGCTAGGGTTTATTTCCCAATCCATATCATTTTACAACAGAACAGAACTGATACAGAGTGCTGAGGAGAGCTGGAAGCCGTAAACTGCAGCTTCCTGCAGAAGACGCCCATATTCCAATTGAACCTCCTTCTCACAGGAAGTGGGCTGATGAACAGCTGTCGGTCACCTACATCTGAACTCCTCAGGCCGCTCTTTTTCCCTTTCAAGTGCCACAAAGCACTCACACAATTGGGCAGCGAAATTTACATTTTACGGTCAGGAGCTGAGGAGGATGGGGATGGTCCGGGGAAGTGGGCGGGGAAAGAGGGGAAGTTTCACGTGGGGGGGGGGGGGGGGGGGGGATTGGGGGCGGCGCTGGCCATCACAATAAGTCGAACATTAAACACACACACAATGCAGGGCTCAGCAGATACAAACAAGCACATGGTTTCGTCTGGCACTCATTGACACGAAAGGCAAACATGGATGATAAATTAACTTGATTGGACACAGAATCGCAGCCACGCAATCATAACTCACACACCTACCTCATTTCCAAGTATTGTAGATCCAAAGGTTTAAAGTGATCCATAGTTGACAGAACCATAGTTTAGAAAGCCAGCAAGAGAGATGAGAAAGACATTCCAAATGATGAGACCGTAGAAAAGAGGCTGGATTCATATCATGGTTTCATAGTCTTAAATTACACAAATATAAGTATATTTGACAATCTCAAAGATCTTGGGCATTTTATTTTGAAGATAAAAAGAATCCACTGAGGTAAATTTTGATATTGTTTCAAAGGCTGTCCTAGGCTTGACTCCCATTTCACATTTACTGATTTTACTCTAGACAATGAGATGATGCATGAACTTTTGAAACTACAGTAACAGAAATTTGGAAGCCAAGGCGCCAAACAGTGTTAAAACAGGGTTGCTGAGAAACTTAAACAGCTTTCACTTCTGTTATTCTTTTTTTATGTAAAAGTAGCATCCCTTACGAGCAACTATTTCAACTAATATGTGAGAGGAATGCTTTGGAATGCATGAAAATATTGGAAAAATACTGGAACCTTGAAATAGGACAGCAGTACATTTTAACTAACACACACCTTTTTTGCATACTGTGTTTACCAAAGGAAATAAGACAATTGATTTAAGGTCTCTTGTCTCAATATTTAACTCAAACAAAGACTTCGCATTTGATTTAAGGTCTCTGCTGGGCGTGTCTTGTTCAGTCTTTGAAGTGAACAAAAGCATATGTTTCATGAAATATGAAGTTTTCAGTGCAATTCAGTGATCTACATTTTAGTTGGACAAAGACGACCCAAAAAGTATCCAATATGCATGCCGCTGAAATCTGTTAAAACACCAAAATGAATACCCTATCCCATAACACCAGTCCCACTGAAATGCTAAAAAAAAAAAAAAAAAAAAAACTGGAATGTATATTCGGCAATAGCCAGATCTATTCATAAGCACTGTTTCTTCAGGTGCAATCTCAGTTGCAATTGAATAAATTCCAGTAAAATATGTCAGCAGCTTTAAGTCCTTAAATCCTGAATGCATGACTATCAAAATATTGTGAAATTTACGGGCGGTCACTTGACTCTCACAGATTGGGCTACATCATACCAGCTTTCTTCAGAGCCATCTCCATTTATCATCTTCTACAGCTCTTGTAGAGAGGAATTCTGTGATATGACATCAAAACAACCTTACATTTATCATAATGAATTCACGACATCAGTTACAGGTCCATATCTGATCTAGCCAAAAAGTGCTCAACACTGACTTGGAAAAAAGCAAGAAAGACCTAGTCAAGGCAATGGTGCATTTCTGTCAGACTGAATCTGACTAACTGAATATCCTAAACTGAGACGGTGCTACATTTGTATGTCTGTCGGTCCTCACTGTAGGGGCACAAAACCAATGTTTTACCACAAGGGTCTGCAGCCTGGGATTGCACCTGTTTTCACCTAAAGATGATTTTTCATAACATAAACACATCTTAATCCACCCTTCCGTCAGCACCCATTATAAATGTGTCTGTAAACATATTCATGCAAGGAGGTTACACTGTACACCTGTTACAATGGAAAAGATTCACGGAGGCCTGTTTTTTTTTTTTTTTTTTTAAATGCACTAACGTCATAAACCATACTGATCCTCACCACACCCTGCGTTTCCACTCAAAAGGGCTTCTAAGGCAAGAAGTATCAGGCCAGAGGAGAACATTCCACTGACAACTCCCCACACTGCACTATCATCACAACCGAGTCTCCATATGCTACATACAACCACCAGATCAGAGACCTGTCTGGCTCTTTTCATTCCCCACCACATCTGCCTCCCCCCATCCCTGCGCCGCCCCCCCCCCCCCCCCCCCCCCCAACACTTGCTGCTCCTCATTGCTTCACAGTGTAATTTCCTATATTTCACAAGCCTTGTAAACAAAGTGAGGCTGCCACAGAGAGCCAAACCTCCCTGCTTCCCCTGCACCTGCCCTGGAAGGGAAGCGTTTCCTCACTTTAATCCTGCCATTCAGGAGATTTGCTTATCATTCATTACTGTTGAGATTTTTCTCTTTTCTTTCTGGCCAGCAGATTCTCCCATCTGCGGCCCATCTGGCTCGGGGTGTAATCTGCCCGAGTTCTGCTCCGGTTCTCGCCGCTCCGCGCACCGACGTTCCCGTCTGCCTACTGATTCACACTGGCGAAGGCCAGCTAGCCGTTCTTCGTTTCATGCCGATGCAACATTAGTCTAATTTTTCTGTGGATCGCCTACAGAGAGCGACCATGTCCAGAAAAAAAGCAACGACAAAGGAATGTTCCAAGTCTAACAAACTCCTATGCCAAATGTAAACATAGGAAAGACTCTTTAGAGAGGTTTTACAAAAAAACTCTTCATAGAGCCCAGACCAATAACAGAAGTATCTTTTGGGTTTTCATATTTGACACTGAACCTTTAAAAAATCCCTTTCACCTCCCTAGACATTCCTTTAAATGCACTTTACAAAGTGAGTGAGTTATAGGGGAGATGCTCCTCGCACGGATGATAAGGCTGGTAACCTGATTAAGATTAGAGCTGTTTTTATTAACCCGGGGTGTCTGGGTCTCAATCAGCAGCTGTTGCACAGGGTCCTGGTCCTCTCGTCTTCCTGACAGACACGAAACGTGACCGCTCAGACTCCTCCCCCCTCACTGCCCCAGCTCCCTCTGTTTGTTTAACCCCCTCCTTAACGCGCACACCCACTGCCCTTTAAAAAGCCCTGTTTCAATATGCCGCTAACTCAGTATTCAAGTTCAGCCATCTGTCTGTTGAAAGCGTGAATGGGGTAACAAGGCATTAACGTGCACATCAAGAGGCATATTTATGAACCCAGCATTGCAAATGCAGAACAAATGTTGAACTGCATAACATTGTGGAGGGGGATTATTTCAGAAAGACTAACCAAAAAAGCTTATCTTTTCCCTTGTTACTTGCAATATAACAATATTAATAATACTAGAACTTTCATGCTTATTCTTTACTCTCTAACTGAAAGATACTGAAAGCCACAAATTCACTTGGTTGGGAAATGTAAAGTCAAGCAGATCATTTGTCATCTAAAACATATTTACATACGTACAGCTACAGAGTGAAAGATCAATTCATTGAAAACTTGTAGTAATTAGTGGTATTAGTAAGTATATACAGTACGAACCCAGTGCAATCCCTCATGTACCCAGAAAACACTTCTTTGCTTCCTTTCCCACAGTCGTCTGTACCGATACCAGATGACCTAAGCGACAAAGATTTTGCGGGCATAAAGGATGAAATGGCGAAAGCATACATGTAAGCCTGCGTAAGTCATTATCCAAGAAGCTGTGACCATCTTCCTGCCATAAATGAAGTTCCGGAGAAGCACTGCTCAAAACCTGAGCCTGGGTACCCCTCCACACCTGTCATCTTTCGACAACTGCTCCCTGACAGACCTGCTCTCCCGGCCTCCTGACCTCAAGGCCAGCGTTCACGTCCTGGAATTTGAAGGCGCGGGACCTTTCTGCGGTCGTCAGTAGCTAACCGTGTAGTTTCCTGCGCTGGTGTACAAAGAGAGAGAGATATCTCAGTGTCTGCACACCACATATCTGCCTTCACGCTCACTTTTGGTGGGTCAGACGCTGACCTAGTTGAAAGTTGGAGCGGCCTTTATTGGCCCTCGTCCTTTACTGTCGGATGCACTCCGCTTCACTCTTACAATACGGTGCTGTTTGTTAATCTCCTGTGGTCGGTTAGCGAAACTCAGAGGTAGTCAACGTCAACAGAAAAATGCCCCCAACTGCTTTTACTTGCTTTGAAGTTTTATCACACTGTAACACATGGTCTGGAGACACACACGGAAGACACACAGCACAATCTTTTCCTTGCCACCTCCATAACCACACATCTCTTTGAACACATTCATACCCTGGAATCTGTCCTATCGTTAAAACACTTGCGTGAATTCAGCTATTTCCGTGAACAAATATATACAGCAATTTGGTAAAGCAGCGAGGAACAGATCTTGGAATCCAAAGACTGCTGGTATGATTCCCCAGTGGGGCACTTCTGTTGTATCCTTGGGCAATGTACAAATTGCCTCAGTAATTACCCAGCTACATAAATGTACATATTAAAATTGCAAGCTATGCAAGTTGCTCTGGATAGGAGTGTCTGCTAAGCAAATGTAACGCAGAGGGAAATAACAGTTACAACCACAAATTGTGGCGTGAATATTAAAAAAAAAAAAAAAAAAAAAAAACGATTGGTCCACCAAGAACAGTTGATCTGGCCTGACTTGAAATACATGAACCTTTATCTCCAATATAATGTCACATCGTTCAAACAATAAAAAAATAAACACACTAATCCCACAGTCACTTTCCCCTGTTGTATTACATTGAACAGAAGCTTAGTGTGAATTTGGTCTTGCCTCTTTTAAGGTCATTCACTGTAGGCTGCTGACCTCATACCCATTCAAACCCAGCAGCCACCCATCTTGTCCATTCAACCCCCACGGACTGAATGTTGATGTTTGCCCTCTCAATAAGATTCCTGCTCATTTCACCAGAGGTTGCCATGTCTCTTCAAACACAGACAGAAAGACAGAGGGAAAAAACCCTGTTAGACAGATCTCTCTTTGGCGTCCTCATCCATTTGCAGCAACTAGACAGAGGCAAACAATCCACATTCACAGCCTAGCAACTCTTGAGATCCACAGACATGGGAGTCTGGTCAGCAGGGCCTTCATCTCCACATGAATACAAGAGATTAAGATTTTTATCATTACGCATGGACAGGACGTCTTGCCCTCTACTTTTGACAGTGGCATTGAGGGCTCTTTCACTTCGGAGAAAGAGCAAACTTCCTTCAAGGATATGCTCCGGGGATATGAGAGAAGACATGTGGCTCACAGCAGTGCCTAAAACGATCTGCAAAAATAGTGAGCCATGAACTGCAGGGAGTGGAAGAAGTTTACACTGTGATGGGATTGTCTCCTTATTAAATGGTAAACATTGATTCCAAATGAGTGCTAAAAATGCAAAGGTCATACAATTCTACTGTCAAGTATAGTGACACTAGTATGTAAAGGACTCTCTTAAATGTCATATACAAAAACATACATCTGTTTTTACTTGAGTAATCCATTACAATCCAAAATCAGTGTCTACATAACTGATGTACAGATTCCTCTGGAAACGACTGCAAGTACAATGTGTAATCCTCATTCAGAAGGAAGGGATTTGTCCACCACTTTATACATACTACTTGGAATTTCATGGTATCCTTTAATCCTATTTGTTTTGCTTTCATTAAATTGACAATCACTTGGTTAAGCCAAGTTTGTCTAGATTCTGCATTCAAATTAACTTAAAGATAAAAAAACAATGATCTCTACAGAGAGTTTGACTAAAATGCTCTAAATTACAGTATTTGTTTTAGGGTGAATTTCAAAGACAATAACTACACCGCACAACATTAAACATATGCACTCTATGTTTAAAACTCTCCTTCCTGTATTCTCCTATGCGGAATTAGCTGTATAATTGACATTGTCAAAAACAGAAGCACAACAGGAGCGCCATTTGATGAAATTCTAATTAGGAACAAAATCCCTTTTTCCATATGGCCTAATTTCACCTTTTCTTCAGAGCAGCCCCCCAGCGTAGTTCAAAGTGTCATTCTTTTTTCCCCCCATTACATCCTCTCTAACACACCCGTGGCGGTGGGAAAGTTCAGTTTCCATTTGAAAAGTATGCTTTGAGGGACTGGACAAATATTTCCTTTGTGCGGCTGCCTTCTCCCTCTCTGTTGTGTTTTGACAGCCTCCAGAGCAGTAGTGAACAATGATCCGAGATGACACCGCGATGCAGCCGGTCCCCTCAGAAACAGGGGGCCACGCTGTTTATACTCCACCGCTTAGCACAGGTATCAATTAGACAAGGGGGGGGGAGGCAGGGACTCCATCCACAGTGCGCAATAATAGTTGCTCGCATTTCAAATGAAAAGCTTTCGATGTTCAAAGCCAGAAGTGAGGACGTAATTGCCACTCGAAGCGAAATGGTTTTCAGATGCCTCCCCTCTCGCTGCAAACGCGGTGGAGAGAGCTCTCTGGCTGATTTGTTGAATTAGCCTTTGAATGTTTTGAGAAATCATAATTGATGCTGAAAAGCTGCTCTCGAGCTTCAAGTGACGCGAGTTGCAGCATACATTTTTGCTTGATAAAGAAATGTAGGAACAGCTGGAAAGACTATATGTCATATCATTTTGGAATAAAAATGTACCAGTTCAGAGCCAAATTATCACATGCCAAAAAAGTAAAAATGTGATTTAATATCGATGAACTAAGTAAAGAGACTGAGACATTTACACATAGGTATCATAAAATACTTTTTACACGAAACCTCTACTGCTGAACCAAATAGAACTGCAAGCCACTCTAACACAGATTCCCACAGTACCACATGCTACTGTCCATCAAACACAGCCTGTACTGAAACTGAACCCCTGACCCTGAGGTTAGAGGTCAGGTAATATTATTAGTTCAGTAAGCTTTCCACTCAGATGACTTAATATTGTTTCAAATCCCACTGGCTGAAACAATGATTATCCCATCCCCATTGTCTGAAACCATGGCAATGGAAGGAATACAAAGTAATGCACTCAAAATGGAGACAATAACCCATCATTCCACTACGAAAATCAACAGAAACGATTTTGTCTGCCAAATATTACATCAATGCCAGTGTTACATTTCCCCTATCTGTATAAGTTTAAGTCTAAGTCTAAGTCTGAACATTTTTATTTAAGGCATATTGGAGCATCTTACTCTTACATTGAGAATCAAACAGAATATTAGAAAAGGATTTTATTTAACTCATATGTATATGTATGTTTTTTTTAACTAAACAGCTGATAGACACAGATACAAACAGCCAGTGCTGCTATATGACATAAAAATAATTCAAAACATATGCATAGTTGCATTGATGCGGTTTTCTAAAGTGTATCTGGAGAGACACTGATGGAGGACTGTCTTTTTTTTTTAACAGGTTTGTTGAGCCTTTTCTGAGGTGGCTTTTTATTAGCTAGAGAAAAAGTCACTTCATGGATACATGCTGTTGAGGCAATTTAAAATAAGGGCCATAAACGCCAACCTGTACTGCTGGATTTCCTCTAATTACAGCCTTTGACATTCATTGCCGCACAGATGAATGAAGCCCTGCCTTTGTTATTCCCGATGGAAGGATGTCTAAATAAGCAGGTTCACAGGAGCTGCACTCGACACCATCAAAAGGCCTTCAGGATGAGGATCAATTTAGTGTTAACCTTCACAGATGCAGGAAGCGTAAACATGCATTATGCCGGCTTACAGCTAATGAAGTTTTAACCATAGAGGCAATATGTTATTAAGCCCCATGACATGTTTCATAGTTCTTACTACTTGGCACTGTACAGCGCCTTGGACGTCACTGCAAGCCATGCTTTTTATTGATTGTGGACGTGCTACTCAATGACAGAACACTGAAATTCAGGCCCAAAATAAGCTTATTGCTGGCGATTTTGTTCCAGGTTTTACAGATAGGGAGTGCAGCAGAGGGAAATTCAGCCACCTCAGCACGTCCAAAGTTTCATGCAGTGCTGTTGTGCTCAGTCACGTCACTATGGATACATTAACATTTACCAGCGGCGACATTAATAATGAACTGCTATTCCTGTCAGAACATTAATAACTGCAGCTTGGACAGGACTCTTTATAAGGGAAAATTCAAACAGGCATATCATCTGAGGGACAGACAGAGAGCAGCACCTTCCAGCCACATCATCTGTGCCCTCTTGTGGAAGGCTGGCACAGTTCAGTAGAATTCCGTTCTACTCAATAACTTACCACGCTGGATTAGCCTACTCCATACACAAGTACTCAGGAAGGGATTCCTTGTAATGCCATTTTAATGCCCCTCACAAGCCGTTGTGGAGTCTCTGGCACCACACTAACACCTCTGTTTTACAGACATGTATTATATAAAAATAACATTGGCCAAAGCCCTTAATGTTTTGACTGTGCCATAATAGCTCTCTAACTTCAAGCAGTGAAACTTCATTGATTTCTTTCCAACGGTGAAGTAACTTTTCAGCAAGCGCGGATGACATAATGGGGAAAGCTACAATGTCCTGTTACCAGTAAATAAGCGTGATTGTGGATCATTCTCTTCCTTGCTTTCAGTCAAAATAACGTGAGACTTACAATACTGTGCATCAACGTTAGGTCAAAAGATGATTTCATATGCTGCCTCTTCTCAGTTTGCTCAATGCAAGACCGCTGAGCAAAGACTCAAAGTGCCGATTAACTTAATAGAAACCATTTGTTGCCTAACAGAGCCAAGGTACAGAAGACACTGTCTTGAAACCTCCGAGTACTAAAGAAGTTTATTGTTCCTATCATGTGCCAGTGTTGTGTAACTTGGTTAACTGCAAATTTAAAGCATGCTTTGAAGTGGAATATGAAAGAGATTTTCACTGAATTAATCTTCATAATACAACCTGCATTTTTCATTTGTACTACAATTGGTGTGTTAATAAAGGTCTGCATTCCCTCTCAGTGGTAAACCTGCTACTGTTAGAAATCTGACTAAAATAGCTCACGTGTGAGAAGAAAAGGCCAGAGAAAAGAGGGATATGACCTCAACGAATCCCATAAAGAAAAATCAACGATAACTCGGGATGTTTTTTCTTTATACCTATTGTACATGATCACCCATACACAAACCACAGAAGCAAGACTGGACTGACAAAAAAGGGGTTTTGAAGAGTGGCAATCAAGGTGGCGCGGAATGAAGTCATCGTCTCGCTCTTTCTCGCAGGCGTGTGGAGATCGCGCCTGATAGGCCGCACGCAAACCTACACATGGCCTGCTACCTTTTGTGAGGGGTTGGTGGAGCTTTGCATGCTTTGCTCCCCCACACGGCTCCACTCCACGTCCTCAGAATCCCTCCCTCTCTGGGAAACACTGAATGGATGTAGTCTGGCGTCTCTTAAAGTGCCGTTTGACCTCAGACAGGAGGGCTCTCCGTACGGATATTTCTCTCTGAATTGTGGCAGTATCTTCCCAGACGACAATTTCTAAAGCTTTTATTTCTTTTTCACCCTGTTAACTATCAACTATCGTTAAATATCAACTATCAGCAGACCTTAGGCCTGTGCCTTTTCTTCTAGCGGCTAACACCCTGCCCCTACTTAATAGAATGACCTGTTGAAGTTGTTGAGGAACTGTAACAGTATCTACTGTAAACAGCACATTTACAGTAATCAATAGGAATAAGTATAAGCAGAAGGTTAAGGGTTGGTTTGGGGAAAGAAATCAGCTAAAACAGCTGGTTTTGACATTCAGTCAGTTTTCATTTGAAAGGACATAAAATCCCGGGATGAAAAAAAATCCGGAAAGCATTTGTACAGCCAAAGTAAAAACATTTTATGACTCATTTTCATTTCTTCCAGTTTTAAAAGAACTGTGAAAAATAGGCTGACTGCATTGCTAGTGTATCAGTCACACCGATGACAGAGTAATTTACAGCAACAAATTTGACTTTTTAAAATCTTCTGGCACGTCCACAGCAGTGATCAGCCCGAATTGATGCTAATGGTTTTTGAAAGAAATAACTTAACTTCCCGTCAGCTTCACATGAAAGTGAGATCAGGCTTCTGGCAGCGTTCGATTCGGATGAAGGAACCCAGCGCAGTCTCAAAGATGGGAGAAAGTGAACACTTCCAAAGTCCCTTGCAAAGCTACAATTAATCTGTCCGCTCCCGTTTCCTTTCTCCCTCACCAGATATAACTGACCATGAAGCGGGGGGGAACAATGTCACACTGCTCTTAGCATGGCGCTGCCTCGACTCGAGCCCACTGTCTTCGCTATGAGCCTGCAGAAATGCTACAGGTGTCGAACAGCTGAAAGCGCTTTGGGCCGTCTCACAGTGGAAACGAATGTCAGCAGCACCTTTGTTGTATGATCTGCCATAATCAAAACCAGCTGAAGCTCCTAAACACACAGGTTCATCGAGTTCTTATCCTTTCTTCGTTTCTCTGGGGTCCGAAAAGACCCTGCCTCAGCTCACTGTTAATTATTAATACTCCCATTTTTCTCTCTGAAACAGCATAATTTACAGATCTGGAGATCTACGGTGAGATATGACTTCAGTTCTTGGCTACTAAACCAGAAGTCTAGCATGCTGGCTAGAAGAATATCCCCTGCACAATCAACATCACAGATCATATTTAGTGAGATGATTAAGTGCTTATTAAACAGTTTGGCAAAACATGATATGACTGTAAATGAATTCATGTGACTACACAATGATAGGCCTCAGCTGTTTTAAGTCTTATCCGTCTGTCATAAGGTTTTGTTTGATTAGCACAAGTAAGACATGCAGAGCAAGGGCTACGACATAACTCATTTATTAAGAAGATTAACACGAATGGCCCAGCTGGAGACAAACCCTCTCCCCTTGCTTACCTCTCTAAACACAATCCTATACGCAAAGCCTTGGTGGAACTTGCTTTCTCAGGTACATTTTCTCGTTTGCACATAGAGAAAAGAATGCTGAAAGAGTCAAATACCAAAAATTTATACAGCCGAGCTGGTAATAACAAAAACAATGTCTGAGAGATGAGGTATGAGACAGTAGTAAGAGAATAGTAGTAATGATATACACCAACAGGGGCCACGGAAGCTACCTACACTATGACATTCAGACAAGTATTTTTCATTTATCACATTTAGTGATATACCACAAGGCGACAGATGGGGAAAAGTTCTCAAATATTAAGCATTTGATGTGGCTTAAGAGCAAGATTTCTGGTTTTGTATATTATACAATTATAATGTTATACCATCCTCAAATAAAACAGCATTATAGACACAAAGCCTAACATATCTTTTTCTGCACTGAAGGAGTATAATGATTCACATGCCAAAAACAGGATGTGCCACACTGGGTTGTTTACGTAAAGGAGCCCCTGCAGACAGAAGTATCATTTTTCATCTGTCATGTTAATTAGCAAATGATAAATGCAGTATGTGTGTTGCTTGCTGCATTTTGCCAAAACCAAGTGAAATATCAACACTGCAATGAGGCTAGAGAATCACATCCAAATGCTTACTTAACCATGTCCAAATTTAAATAAAGCTTGTCTGATTGGGGCAGAGGACCGGTCATCCATAGGCCCGTTCACACTCGACCAAAAGTAAACTGAGATGAAAGGGTCTACTTCCTGTGGGTTTGCTAGCAAATAGCAAGATGATGCCATTCAACACAGAAACTCTACAACTCTACAAGTATAACTGTTTTCACAGTCCCAATTACCTACATCTGGGGGTTACTTTTCAAAACCTACCCCCACAACACTCCTGGCTAACTGTTCATTTCTAAGAGTCTTGAATGTGTAGAGTGTCAAGCATGGCTTGACCTGACCAGTTCAGTCGCTGAGCAGTGTTCAGCATTTATCAATTATAAACAAAATCCTTTTTGTTTTGAAACAGAAACACTCTGTGGTCAACCATTAAGCCATCCCATATTAATTATTTATATTCAACAAACTTTCCACTTTGCCTTACCCTAACCCACCATGTGACAAGTCTGAGCCAATTAGACTTGAATAGGCATCAAATTAAAAAGAAAGATATGCTGAAAATAGCTTGTAATCTCAAAACTGAAGGTGTCAGTATAATGAGAAAGGCATGTTCAAGCCTGGGTTGCTCATAGGGTCTGATTGACACTGTCCACTGCAGGGCCTCAGTCAATTTTCATGAGTACAAAGGGTCAAGCAGGGAGGCACAGGATGTCAGTTTTAAAAAGTCTTTGGTGTGACGAGCTTCATGTATCAGAGGTGAGGGTGGATGCTCTAACCACAAGGCAACTGATAGAACCTGACACTCAGGGCATGCACACAACAAGATCTCAGCAGGGCACTTCTCTGACAAACATAATAATAACAATGTCATCCTATCTGGATGAGTTCATCTACAAACTACGCAGATGGGGAAGTAATTCCATTGAAAAATTTGGGCAGTGATTAAAAAAATACACTGAATAATATTTCAGATGTTCCTATAAAGTTTGTGGTGGAGAACAAGTGCACTGAGGCTTATTTTTACTATCCTCTTCTTTTCCACAGAAAATGAGGAACATGATTTTGTACAGGAGTATTTTCAGGACAGGGCAATTATATATTGATTTGTTCCTAAATGAACAGTGTGTGCACGTTTTCTTTTCCAGTAATCAATCTGTTAAAAGAAACTGCACATAGAGTGTTAAATTTGAAGAAGGAAAACTTGTTTTTGACTGCGATAGACTTCAATAAACAAACTGAAACTGTTTGACAGACAGCTTTTGGCCATAAGATTTAGTTACAATTTCCATTCTTCTCTCTTGAATTTCAGCATTTGGCCAACCATTTAAAAAATTGTAGAACAGCAAAACAAGTTTTAGCTGGCAACAAAATAAAAAAAATTTCAGACACAGCACACTTAATAAATCACAGCTAAATAAAAAGCCATATGTAGACACTATAAACGTCTTGCAACTTCATATGTAGATTAAGATAAAAGGGGACAAAATCTGGCAGCATAATTCATGAGTATCTGGTGGCGAAATTAATACTAAAAGTGAAAGGAAAACCAATATAATGTAGACTGAATTGCATCAGTATAAGATGTTCAACACTGAAGTTCGTTTTCTGAAGGGGGGAGGTGGGATATGATCTATTACCTGTCTAGGACATTTTACAATAGGTATAAATATCATCACATTAATCCATCTCTGTACTATTGCCATAATTTTTTGTCTAAAACCTCTCCAAATTTAAAAAAAGATGAAAAAGAAAACATTTTCCTGAGATGGTGAACCACAAGAACAACCTTAGATCTTTCCATTTAAAATAATAATAACAAAAATGAACATTCTTGTGTTACGTGAGTCATCTGACCAGGGCCTGTGCTGTGCCCACAATACTGCCTGCCAACCCCTAACACACAGCCCTCGGGAGGAACTTTCACCGTCTGCGACTTAAACCACAAATGGTCAGTGACCAGAACTATAAAACTGTCTGCTTCTCACTGAGAATTGGGCTCACGCTAGTTTGCTCCTCACCAACGCACACTGACAGGAAACCAAAGATGTACAAGGTACATGGTAAAATCTGACAGTATTTAATAGTTTTCTGCATTTTTTGTCACTTAATCTTATTGAAGCAGGAGGTTCACCTGCGAAAAGATTTCTCATTTCCAGTGATCCTCTAAGGAAACACAGCTGGGAATGTAAGGCAAAGAACTGGTTTGATTTCTAAATAATTCATTCATTTGGTGGCCAGTCTTATCCTGAGCAACTCTGAAGTTCATCAGGACAAGACATATACAGTTCACCCCACAATGAGGTCCGTTTAGTAAGAATACCGTTTTAAATACCTAAGAAAGTACTAGATTGTAATGCATTATAGCTAGAGCTCAAACGTTTTTGGAGTGCCTTCCGCACCCTCGCCACCTAAGCCATTTCAAAGCTGAGGGAAATCTCTGCAGTAGACAAGACTGGAATTTGAAAAATAAAGAATGTTCCGCATCAGTGCAGCCAGAACAATAAGCATGGAGGTTCCTGGGCAGGCAGAGAAACACTGCCATGGAAGCTCAACTTGAGGACAGAACTCGAGCCTTAAAGATCAAATGCTGAAACGCTGGTTTTAGTCGTGGTTGCTGTTTTCCTGACAGCCCAGAGATCAGCGCATACTGAACTAATGCCAGCTGCTGCTGTACAACTGCCATATTAACCCCACAGAACAGTGCTATTAAGCATATGGTGTAAGATATGTTATATATCCAGCCGGGGTACACTTACAGCTGATAGAATCCAACATAATAACCCTGGGGCAAAAATGATGGCTGGATTCAGATGTACTTTACAGACAAGATAATAACGAACGCTATGTCTCAGTGTGTGAAGCACTATCTAGCTAACAATAATAAATCAAGTGATTTAAGCAACAGAAATTTGCTTTTGTGCACAGAGTTTTGTGCACATACCGGGTGCAATTATGGCCAAATAAACAAATCTGTACAAAACACATTGGCATGTATTGTGTTCACTTCTGACGTAGTATGACAGTGGTGCAGTCTCTACCAGGCATAGCTAGGGGGAAGGTGTAAACGTAAGAGGACACATATGTGGCAATGTGTTAAGAGATTAATGAGCCGAAAGACAGAGTGAAAGTTGGCTTACACTGAGCTGTGGGCAGACGTGATTGATAGCCTGCCCGCAGGAAATTAGGAAGGAAACAGAGATAAGAAGGGAGACAAACAAAATGTTTCAAAACGCCAACATGTCCACATATGTGCAGGCTTTTGTGATGGACAGAATGTTATAATTATGGAAATTATTGTTTTTGTTTTATTTTTCCACACATGCTGTGAAGCTCAAGGGTGCAGAGTGGGTCCTTGAAAAGGCGGAAGCTCTAGAGACAGGGGGAATGAGGAGAGGTTCTTCTCTGCCTGGCACCAGTGTGAGACTTTTCACTGGAATGACTGATGCTCCCGAAATGGAGACGATGACCCACTGCACGGTACACAGACCACTGAACAGTTTTGTTACTTTTTGTTACAGTTATACAAACCTCATGCCAACATTGCTAACCAGCTGGTGTCAAACAGTAGCTTGGTTCCCACAAGAACTAACTAATCAATTTTTGAAAAACATATTTTAAAACATAAATGACATACTAAATGAATCACTTTATATTGGAACTGGTCAACAGTCCACCCCTTTGCTGTTTCTTTAGAAGCGGGTAAGTCACAGCTATTGAATTATATACATAATAAAAGATTTTATATATATAATTTTCCCAGAATATAATTTTGTGGACACACCCTCTGCTGTGATTAAGAGGAACATACTGAGCAGGAGCAGACTGGGGGAATGTTTTAGAATTCTCCCAGTCATAATGGGCCGGAACATTCTCCAACTCGTCTCATCGGCAGCCAAACAAGGACTGCACTTGTTTCAATGAAGCAGTCTTTCCTTCAACACTGAACAATCCAAACGTCTTCCATATCTAAACAACAATGATTAATAACTTCTGGTTAACCTCTATTTTCAGTGGGATGTTCAAAGGGAAACTGCCCGTTATGCTGAGCAAGTGTGTTGAGGCCTTGGGAAAAGTATATATAATTTGCTGACTGCTTGGACATGGAAAAAAAAAAAACATCCTTGACAAACACAATAAAATCCAAAAGGACTGTATCAAAAATATTCCCATGAAAGTCTGCAAAATGTGCTGTAGGCCTGCCAGGGACCACTGAATTGTATATTAATTTTGCAACACACTGAGGTATATTAGCCTAATACATGGGGTGTTCAATATCCAGTAATAAAACATCAAGATGGCAAATATATTTAACAGTAATTTTTGTTTCCTAAATTCCTAAACAGACCCACTTTAAACAGTTTAAATGAAGTTGCCCAGTTTTGACACAGATAATAACGGTTAACGTCTTTGTTACTTTTATTTCTGTAGGTATCTCTATAGCATTACATTTTGAAGGCTTACAGGACTGGTCCGTAGTCTGTCCAACAAAATAGTTTCAGTATTATGTGTATCACACAAAAATAGTTTCTGCATTAAGTGTATTACACAGTAACCCATGAATCACTACAAAATGTAATTCATTTCATACGTGTGAGCGAGCCCAAAAACCGCCGTTCTATTCCCTGGTAGGCCACTGCTGTTGCATCGTTGGCGGGGAAGGAGTTGCCTACTTGAGACGAATTGTAAGCGCAATTGCATGGATAACGTAAAAGAAACTGCGAACCGTGTAAATCACGCAAGTGGTTCTGTTGAGCAAATGTAAAACTTAATCAGCTCTGCTAACTTCTACTGGAGCACACTTGAAATAACACAGTTGAGAGAAATATTTTCACACCGTCTGCATGGGTACGTAATCTCCTTCGGTTCCACGAAATGCAACTGGGTAGCGTTATAAAAGCGATGCCTGAACTCCTCCACAATGCTAAATGTAAAAAATTTAACTATACACTACAAACTCTTTATTATAACCCTCCACTGCATACCTCTACGAAATGGTCTAACTTAGATAACCCTCCCAATTCCAGCTATAACACGTGGCTTTAAAAATAAGTCCGCAAAGCATCATACAAAGATATCTGCTGACTTTTCTCACATTGTCAGGTTTTCACGTCATGAATTGTGATGTTAAATTTGACAGGAGCTCAGACGCAGATCTCGTGCTCCTCATTTTCAACTCGAAAGACCAAAAGTAATCCAAGGTTTCCTCTTTGTTTCCCTCTCGGGCACTACGTCGAATGAGGCCTTGTCTAAACGTGTACAAATATGTATTATGTAGTTATGTGTGATGTTAAAACATAACAATGTCAAGATGTCCATTTGAAATTAGCAATACGTGAACAGCTGTACAACATCAGTTACAACCTTATTTCAAGATATCTTATTGACAACCCAGAAAATCATCTTATCTATGATACCACTATATATGGTAGTTTACGTTAAATTTTGGAGACGTTCTGTGTTTGAACCTACGTACCTACAACTACAGCCGTATGTATTCAGCTTCACTCATTTTGTTCAATCTGCCATCTGCCTTTTCTTTTTTATATGCTTGATATAACGTATTCGTTTAAATTAACAAGTCAGGCAATGGATTGGACAAGTCTGCTTGCGTAAACATCTAAGCCAAATAAGCTAAACTCCAACAGCGTTTGTTGAAGAAGTTTACCTGTGTTTTGAGCTGCAGCGTGCCGAGGTCATCCAAAGTCAACCATCACGTGAGAGACGTCATTTTACGTATGCATTTTTTTCTTAATCACGGAGGAAATGAATCAATGTGGACCGCACCCACTAATTGCAAGCAGAACGCTTAACCTTTACGAATTTTTTTTTTTTTTTTTGGGGGGGGGGGGGGGGGGGGGCTGGGGGGACTCGAAAATTAACTGGTGTTCCTCCAGTTTGTATTCTACTTTTTCCTTTTTTATGAACTAAAGGACGGATTATTTAAATTTACCCATGCTAACATTCTAAAACGATGTATTAAAATGAGTACGTACGTTACAGGACTACAGTTTATTTGGCCCGGGTTGTTTAGTTTACTCGACGCCTTGTTCTGCTTTAACTGTAATATTAAAGAATAACCCATGATTATGCCCTTGTGCTGCCATTGAAGAGGGGAGAGCAACAACACAATAGGCCAATCCAAGTGCTACTAATTAAGCGTGTGTGGTATGGTATGTAATTTGAGAGCATGGAAACTCCAGGCACAAGGCATTAGTTTATTTTCACACGAGCAATACTAACTCGAAACATTAACGGGGAGTTAAAACGCAGGCAGTGCGGAAATGTTAAATTACAACGAAGAAAGCTATTCACAGCACGTTGCACACAAATTCGGCTCAATTGCGTTTGTACTTAAAAATGTAATGCACCATCCAAGCAAATCCACTTCCACAGTGGGATAAGTCTTGTCGTAATTAAATTTCATACGGAATGTCCCCACGTCACAACATTATAAATTGATCAGTTGAACTTCACAGAGTATTAGGGTGAGCTTTTGTGTACCGCAGCCGATTTCATTCGAGGAAAAAGGAACAAAACGGAAACTCTCATCAGTTTGCCTATGAACAGTAGTTCCTCAGAACTATCAGGTTTCATCAGATATTGTAGGCCTTGTTATACAAATAATCCTCAGGATTCACACTGCATGGGAAAAGTCACTGGGAGGGATTGTCATGTATACCCTCTTCAAAGCATACTTGTCTCTCACAATAGATTTATTTGTGCTGTATGTCAGGATTAGTACCCCCATGATCTATCATAAATAATAAAGATGAGGACAGTCTACAGTTGACCATTGCTTGTAATCTAAAACTTGCAGAAGGGAGTTATTGGTTACATGCACTTGGGTGGCCCAGCGGCTTTGAAAGTGATCAGTTTATTGAGGCTGACTGGTAAACAAAGGATAGTTGAGCATTTGAACTCCAAAGAGTTGGGCCATTTGATGACTGATCTGCCATTTGCCACGTGTGGATCTTCCTGAAGCTGACCCTCCGTAAGCTACACACAATTGTGCACACAATTGTTAATATTGATTCTTTAAAGACAGTGACACAAGTGCACTGTCATATCCGTTACAGGAATCACCCTTTGTAACTAAAGGCTTAAGCAAAGCTTTCTTTAAACCACATCCCGTTTGCAGTCTATGACTTCAAACTTTCTTTTAGGGGTTTGGCGTGAGACGTCTTGGTTAGGCATGCATTTTAGCTGTCTGGGTGTGTCCTCTGTGGGCTTCTCTGTGTTCACATGGAAAACTAAATCCAACGTTGATGTCTCATCTGCCTTGCTCCAGCCAGCCATCTTTACCTCATATGATACGTACGTAATATTTAAGGGAAAGAAAATGGAAAATGCAGATGGGCCAGTTCAGGTAATGGCCTGCTGGCATGCCTGAAGGCTTGAAAAACAGAAAAACAAAGGGCAGATGAAATGTAATCTCATTACACTGTGATTTGTAGACATCTGTTATGCACAGTTGGTGTGTTTATGAAGCTGATAGGGACACAAAGATAACTATGATCATTGATGACATGGGGGTGAAGGAAACTAACAAATAATTTATTTATCATTCAAATAAAATTGCTTTATAAACAACACAGTATTATGAATATAACTACAATGTCAACTTTTTATGTTTATTACAAATACATTTTGAAGTCAAATTTCCTCTTCTTCTCTGGTGATATTAAGATATTAATATCAATATTTGCATGACCCAACATTCTAAACAATTGCCTTTTCCTAATTATATAGGGATTGGCAACAGTTTGTAAAAATGAACATCAAAACAGAAATGTTGTGGCAACATTTAAAAAAAAATTATCAGCAGGTGGTGATGTACAAGAAACGGGTTCAATTGTTTTGGTGTTGTGACACCAGGATTGTAAGGGTTCAGTTTCCAGTGAAGTTCAGCCATTGGTTTTTAAATTGTAATCCTCTGCTTGGTACACAGTATTACTCACACAGACACTGCTTTGGATAATGGCCCCTCAGCTTTCATCACAGGAGAGAAATCCAGGTATGTATTCCTAGATATATATATATATATATATATACATATAGACTCAAACGCATACGTACATATCACATTCATGTAATTTATTTAGACTTTCAAAATGAGTTCAATTTCCTTCTGGTAACCACCTCTATTGTGAGCAAATCAGTCAGAGTCCATACTAATTCTCTGGTGTTAGATGAGGCTGGAGCCTGCTCTGCAGACTAAAACATGTGCCCAGAAGAAAGGCTGTCACAGGCTGCCAGCATCTCCTCACATTTCACAAAGCCGGGGACGCGGCAGCCATCCTGTGAAAGCTCTGACGGATAGTGCGCCGCCGGTGGAAGGCACGGTGCCCTGGGCGTGACCCCGAGGCTGCCCGGGACGTGAGCCCTCTGCTCGTCGACAGGGGCTGGCTGCCGGGCCCGCGTGACGCGGAGAGCTGAAAGTGCAGCACTTTCCGTGTGCCTCGCCTGTGGAGGAGGGAGACGAAGGAAGAGAACTGCCTCCGCTCTTGTCTTTTGTTTCCTTTTATTGATTCCACACTGGTGTTACACAAAATCAATAATGACGCTCTTAACACGATACTCACAATGATGTGAGTGTTGTGACTGACAGGCTGGTGTGTAAAACTTCAGGGTATAATCAGGGTCGTAGTGCAGGAATAAATATTGCCTTTTGTCAATGTGTGGCCTTTGATATGCTCGTATCGAAAAACGAAGTAGAATTAATCCAGTAGACTGGCCTTAAATTGATAGCATGAAATCATGTTTCTCTTAGTTAAGGGCTTGGTTTTGCCTTGATTTGCGATTGGAAAGCTGATGCTCAGCTTTTCTAATGTGAATTCATCGGCATGAGAATGTGAAAACCTGACTGCATTCTGTAGGTTCTGCAGAGAACTGCTTGTTTAGGCTATGAGCTAAGGACTGCTTTGTTGGTTTTGGAGAAGTAGACCCAAGCCTGTGTTTCAAATAATGTCTTCTGTAGCAGTCAGCAAAGTCAGGTTTAAAATAAACCCATTTTAGATAGCATCAATGGCTTTGAATAATACATCTCTTTTTTACCTGTATGCATGGTACACCTGTGGTACTGCATGTAGAACCAACAGTTGCTTTCCTTTCTCAGTTCAAAACATTTCAGCATTTCCTTGAAAATCAACAGTAATGAAACATATAAAAACACTAAGTCTTTTCGAATCTAAAAAGTTAAAAGATTAGCAAATACACTGATCTATATAATGCATTGTATGTAATCCATTCCTCTGCTACAGTACACTAATATGGACATAATAAATTCTAAAACAAAGGCTCAATCTCAATTAGATTGAGATCAAAGGCAAGAAATTAAGTGTTGACACAGTGAATGAACAAGACACTTCAGAGCAGGTACTGTGAGGAGACGATTACAAAGCTGTGACGCTAGTCCCACAATGCATCTGTCAGGGACTGGTCAGCCACCCTAATCCTGTCTCCCCTGAATATCCCACCTAAACCCCCTGAATCTTCCAATTAGACTACCACTGAAATCCACACCTAAATCTATCACTCCTTGAACATTCCAAGTAAACCTACTGTCTTTGAAATTCTTAAATTTCTTGTATTTTATGCAAATATTGTAGTGAAATCAGGATCTGTCTTGGTTTACCTATTGGAGCTCTGTTAGAATGCCTATCATTATAAGAGGCAATGATTTCAAGTAAACATGGCACAAAGTAAAAATACATGTAGTTAGCAACTATAAAATCTCTGAATTCAAAGGGTTTTGTTGCTTCAGGACAAATACAAAAGCATGCTAAATGCAGATACTTTATAAACTAAATTAAAAGTTTTTTACTCTGTACACTAAAATAGTCCATCATACACATTTCTAATTTAAGCTTTCAGATGTTCACAAAAGTTCATAGGTTAAAGGTTCTAAGAAAAAATCAAACTCTTTGAATAAAAGTATACAGTTTTATATGAATTATAAAAATAAATCATCTGTGTCACTTTCTTCCATACACACTTTTCCAAATGCCCAGTAGTTTGCATAATCATTGGATCAGATTGCTGCTTTGGTCCTCATCATTATAGACCTGCAAAGAACAAGACAAAAACATCAGTCTCCTAGAAACCAGATTCAGACATATTTAACCACTAATAAGAATAATAACTGGAGTAATTATCATAAAACACACTTCAATATCCAAACATGTCAAGAACAAACATGGACTGGAAAAATGAGAGCTTGCGTAGCCTGCCTGAGTGTTATTTCATGCCCTGTATACTCCTGAATTAATGAAATCAATGACATCTATGTGCTTTTCAACATCCACTGTTTGGGTTGGTTACAGTGGCTTTGCATGACATTTCTGATATTGCCAAGTCATATTGGGACTCCAGACCCATTTTTTTTTTAACACTGTGAAACTGGGGCAGACTTTCCAACTCCATGACAAGGAAAGCCGCAGACAACCCAACCAGACACTTTCCCATTTCTATTAGCTTATCCTATTGCATGTGCATTATCCACCATACTGATTCAATGGAAATGGGAATCCAACAGTCACACTTTCCACAGACTTGTCTGCCACACAAGAGCCATATACTAAGTGCATTTCAAATGCTACCTCTTCTTGTGAAGCGTGTAGGCTGTTATTCTTTGAGGCAGCAGTGTCTGACTCATTCATAACTGAATGTTTCAAAACACGTTGTGTTCGCCAGTGAGGTCACTGGCACGAATTGAAGTTGATTTTAAGAGGGTCATTTTGCGAATAGGTCGTTCCAACGTAGCAGCGTATGCTGATCATCAATCCAATCCGACAAGCGTCATAATATAATATGATGACCTGACATTGTTGCAGGGTGAACACATACCTCAAATGACATGTTACTTTCTCTCACATACTCAGGGTTTTTTTCAGGGTAAATTCTTAAGAAATAAATAGTCAAAATGCCCACCTGAAAACACTGATCTTTTAGTTGTATCCCGTACTCCGCTCTGACTACCTGTATATACCAGTGCATAAAAACAAGCACAATACATTAATCCGGCATAATAACAGACTCATTTACACTCATTATCATTTCTTAAAGTAGCGTCAGCCCTATGCAAATGATGCACTATACAGAAATACAGATCAGTCTTGTGTTCATTTTTGTGAACAGTTCAGTTTTGTGTTCATTAGCATCATACACCTGGACACCTTCAGTCTGAAGACACCCCCCCCCCCCAGGTTTTGATCTGGAGAGTAAGTTAATGAATATAATACCCTACATAAACACCTGAATGTTTCTGCTGTACATTCACTAAGAGATGGCCAACTTTAGTTTAAAATATTTGTTGAAACAGTTTTGATAGAATAATATTAGTGTCCTGGTATGATGAATTCAATAGGTAAAACAACTGGAAATAGTGCACTGAAAGAATTTGAACTTTCAACCTCAACAGCTGGAATATGAGCTCTTGAAATACTCACAGATGGTGTGGATGAGCTCAAAAAGACCAATGAAAGTACTTTATTTAGAAAGTCCAGAGCACAATGGCATCTTGAAATTTATTTCACATTCTAGCAGACCACAGAGGTACAGATCAAGGAGCCTGCAGGCTGACTTGTCTGTCTCCTAAGCAGAGTAATAGAGGGTGTCTGAAATAGTTAAATTGTGAGATGAGTTCAAATCAGATTATCCGTGCAGTGAGCAGATAAAAAAGCTGAATCAAACAGAAAATTTTGCAAAAAAGAAAATGATCTGTAATGGAAGAGCAAAATAGGGTTGGGTTACCTCACTTGCTTTTACAGATCTCAGAGATGGAAGTGCTACTCTCAGTTCAGGTTCAAGATGCAGTGATGGTAAACATCTGGGGTTTCTTGGCACTTAATTCCTCATGCTGAAATGTTAAATGCTGACGCTCTCTCTTTCGTCTTGTTTTTAATTATCTCATTAAAACAAAGTATGCTAAAACAGCAGTTTGAGACCTTAAGAGTATGTATTAATAAATTAATTATTTTTAAGAGCAATCACTCAAATGTCTAAACAGAAAACACTAATTGAAAACTTCTGTAGGTGTGTACAGCCTTAAACGAGGCATCAAGTCTTTCACCCTTAGAAACGAACCACAAGAGGGCTTCTTTCATCTTCATTGGGAATAGTGGTTACCGGATAGTGGAAGTTTAGAAAATAACAGGAAATTGCGGTGGAGTTTTTTTTTTTTTTTTTTCTTTTGCTCTTGCAACAGATTTGGTGCTGGTTCAGAAACAAGCGCTGGCATGCAGAAGGTGTCACAAGAGCCAGTACCAATGATGCCCTGTGCCCCTTGCTGAAGGAGTCATCGTGCAGTCATGGCAGCATTATCCTCTCTCATGCCCAAATGCACAATGTCGCCTCTGGTGACCGGTAACACCCCCCCCGGCAACGTCACTTACAGTACAAAAGCGGACCCATGTCCCCTCAGAAGATCCTTGGCATAATCAGTCTCTCACAGTCATACCCCTGAAGACGGTTAGGAAAAACAAATCCTCTGATTTCGCTGAATGTATTTTGGCAAAAAAATAAATCCCTCGGAACAACCTGTCATGTACAGTTACTCCTAATTTCCTTTCAGTGTTTGTGTATTAAATGTCTGGTTTGACCGGAATTCACATTTTACAAGCTGCGCACTCTTAAAAATTTGTCATAGTTCCCGCGTGCAATGTTCTTTCCATTTGAACCACTGATCCCGTAATTTGTTTACGGGGTGAAACGTAGAACATTCCTGTCTGTTTGGGAAAGGCTGAGTCTGCTGACAATGGGAGAGATACTGCAGTATCGGTATCGGTACACTGATACGGTACATCAATGAACAACACATTAGGTCTCTCATTTTACAAACATGTGAGATGTATTACAAAATATCTAAGCAAGCTTGATACTGGTGCAGACTGATGGTGTCTGGCAAGGATATTTTCCCTACAGCTTCATCTGTACTCTAATCTTCCACCACAAAGTATGGTATTCCTGGAAATAAGAAATTGTTGAAATCCCTCAAAAAGAGTCCATCTAAGAGTCTAAAAGAGTCCTCTCTCTAAACAGGTGAGTTGGAATATTTTGCAGGTCATAGCCTGGGTCAAGATCCATTCCATTCCCTAACTTTGTAAAGCTGACCAACTCTCAAGGCCAGAATGTTTCTGATATGTCCTTTGTAAGAGAGATAGAGAGGCTCAGATCATTCAGGCCAAACAGTGGTGATGAGGAGCCTTCAGTAAGACCAGGATTTAGTATTGTAGAGCTATTTGGGAAAGAAATCATAAAATTATAGCCTTATTAGTAATTATAGGTGAACCCAGAATAGTATGGCACTTCATTTGGAGAGATATCACCATTTATATAATCTTTACTTAGATGTGTTCTAAAAAAATACTATGATTAACTCCTGCAGCGTAAAGGAATAAGAGAGACAGATAGGGACTAAAAGAGTTAAGCTCTCCATAACATGTTTATCTTTTTGGAATTTATATAACATGGCCAAAAACACATCCTTCAGCTGAGGGTGTCTGACACAAACAGCTCAGGGTGGTGACATCTTATACGTCTTTATTAAAACAATATCAAACCAAACGATACCCTATATTCTGCCCCCGGGCTGCACACGCTTACAGGGTTTCACTCTCCTTTGCTAAGACAAAGGTGATCAGGAGCGCCTAAGGGGTACTCTTGTACTCTTCACATGCAAGATCCAGCCCTGGCCCCGTCAGCTTGGCATTACAGCTCATCTTGCTTTCACAGAAGAGGATGCCAAAGTATCATCCTTTAATGAACCACAAGGGCAACATTCCAGTACTCTGCACGCAGGCAAAATTCCTGTATGAATTTCACTATTCGTGCTACCACTTACAATAACACAGAGAAAAATCCTTCTGAGCAGGGTACTCACTAAATCAGCTGATATCTCCAGAATCTTATTCAAACTTTCACATACCTTTAAAACCCTTTTTTCTTTTTTTTCGAGGGGGAGGATCTGCGATAGCTGTGAACTATATTGCCTAGTACCCTATGCAGTGAGAGAATGGGGGGGGGGTACTCACACTTGTCTTGCTCGGGCTGCTCTACACAGTCGCTCTCTGTGTCACTGGGGATGAGCCAGGGCTGTCGCACGGCCTGTAGCTGCTGGTAGAATTCATCCTGTAGGCAGGGGGGCAGAGGACAGGGGCCAAGTGACACAGACAGCCGTCCACCTCAACACTCATTGAAATACTCCCTATTAGCCTTTGAAAATAATGCAGCGAGTACATTAGTTAATGCTCAGAAACGTAATTTCAGTAAACAAGTAGTGAACTGAAATTTATTACATGCCATCATTTTCAATTCCATGGCACCATGGCTTTTTTGAAATTCTGAATTTTCAAACAGCTTTTAATCAACAACTGTCAAACATTTTTTACTGTAAAATGAATGTCAGAATGCCTTCGCAGTACAAGAAATGGAGCAATTACGGTGTAATATTTCAACAAAAGGAAAAAACTCTAATAGTATTACAAGAAAAGGTACACTGGCCTGTGGAAAGAAGCAGCTTGTCAAAAAACCAAATTACAGAGAAATCATTTGTGAACCAGAAACCAAATACGTAGACCACTGGCAAATATGCATGGCGGCCCATTACTTCAGCAGATGTTTTTATTTTCTTTTAAATTAAGTACACCTAAGAGTATAATCCTCAGGGCCTAATCTTAATAAATAAATTGCCCTGCATTCTGTTCTGAAGGCTTTTATGTGTTCTTATTTTTCAGTGCTAAAAGGTGATAGGGCTCTTAAATATCCCAGATGAACGAAGCTGCAATGCATCTTTGGTCAATTCTGGCAATAAATCACACTCTGGAGAAAGAAGAAAAAGAAAATGTCTCACTCTATCCTGACTTGACTGAATACTAGGTTTCGAAAAAGGCATAAATACATTTTTTCCCCTCACTTATTTTTGGTTTATATTTCCACAATGGTGGGACCAGGTGGCTTCAATCAAATACGAGTTGTGGTTCTGAAGTGTTTGATAATCTTGCTAGGCGTCAACCAAAGGAGCTGAGGATAAAAAAAAATATAGAAATAGTGAAATTCCTGGTTGCCATTAATAGAGCCATCAAAAAGGGCTTCAAATTTAATAATGCTGCTGAGCAGTAGACCATGAAAAAGAACTAAAGAGAAAACTAATTGAGAATTCACTTTTAACCCAGACACGTTTTTTCCACTTTGAGTCGACATCCTACCGTTGCCACCTCCATCAATCCACTCACAGCCTGCATATAAAGTGTCATGTTCTATTACAATCACTGTACAGACAGCCGACATGTTTTATATCCACAGCAAACAGGTTACATGGAGGAAAATGGCTTTTCAAGTGGGTGGTCAAAGTCTGCCCGATGGCATTTTTCCCCACAGAGGTCACTTATGCTGCCAGGAGGTTATGCTACTTTAGGCTGTTTAATGGACATTACAGACTCTTACGGATTAAACTGAACTTATTGTGAGTGAATGACTCACTGTAACATCAGGAAGGTGCTCATGGAGGTAAAAGATCTTTGGAAACTAGAAATTGACCATCATTCCGACACACTCTAATGATTCAGGTTTGATCAAACACTGATTCCAGCTTGACTTAACCTGACAGTGGGCATCCGCTTTAAGAAGCATGGATTTACTGTAGATTTATGCAAGTTAGAGGTATGTTTGAAAGGTACAAGTAAAGGGATTTAACGTTTTGAAGCAGCTGCCTCAATTAAGTTCACTTGGTTGTTTAATGCCCTGGAACAGTTCATTAAACACCTAATTTACCTCATTAATTTAAATTTGAAACTAATCTCTGCAAATGATTTTCTTAAAAGCAAACAACACCATGCATCACAATCTTTCACCAATGCATCAGCCACACAGCACATTTCTTTCACAAATGACAGCACATACCTGGCAAACCCAGATCAGCGTTTAATGAATGGCTCCAATCACACATAATTAAGAGCTCAGTTGTAACAGAAACAACAATCCTACTATGCCCCTGGGTACAATATGAGAATCATTACTTATTTGACAGAAATTGTATTCACAGGATTACTGCTGATGATATATTTATAATCTTTCCTTGAGGAGTCATTGATGACATGAATGTTCTAAACGAGTAATGCAACCTCGATTAGCTGTTTAACCCAATTGATCTATTTGTGGTGTTCTGTTACAGAATGACCCTCTTCTTTGACACAGGGTAGGAGAAATGCCACTTTGATCAAATGATTCCTGTCGAAAGGTTTAATTTACCCTTGGCTCTGGCAAGAGGAGAGATCTCATTAAGACTGATGAGGGGCTGGAACAGGACATCCCCGGGCTGAGCGCTTATTACCTCTGACAGATTGGTCCTTTGAGTGAGTGCTTTTCCCAAGTTCTCTGTGGTGCTGAGGCCTGGCGGAGTGAGCAGAGGCCTCCCAGTCTGACTCGTAGGTGTGACCGGCCTGCTCCTCGGGCTCCCGAAGCCCTCCTCCTTGTTGCCGTGGCTGCCGGGCGTGACGGGTCGTGGCATCAAACTGTTGGGGGTCAGAGGTCGGCTGGGCGTCCTGGGCCTGCTGCTCGGGGCGTTGGGGGTCGGGGTCCGGCTGCTCGGGTTGCTGGGCGTCTGGGCTCGACTCATCACCAGGGAGGTTGGCTTGTTGCTAAGGAGGGGCAGCATGGTGCTCTTGGCTGAGAGGCTCCCAGGTGACTGGGGCCTGGAGGTTGGGCCGGCCGGTGGCAGTGAGCTGTGTAGGACAGGGGTCAGGAGCAGGCTGCTGTGGGGGCTGTTGGGACTCCTCGCTAACTTCCCCTCAGTCAGCTTGGCCAGGTCTCGCTCCACTTCTGGAATGGTAAAAACATATACAGTACGCGTTGAATGCACACGCCCTGTATTTCCACATCGTTTCTATGCGCTGTCAAAACTGTCTCTTACATTCAAGCACATATCCCAGCACACTTGACTTTAATGCATAGAGATTACAGGCAAGATTAACAGCTCTTGCTTTTAATCGAGAGGGATCAAAACATTAAAAAGCAATAAAGTTGGGACTTGTATGCTGTTATCTAAGGCAGAGATGGAACAAGCCTAAAGACTGCAAAACTTTGCCCTGATGTTTATCTCTGTGTCTTTCAGGCTGTTTTTCTCCTGCTTTTTGTGTTTATTTTTACTAGTCATCGGTGGCAGTATTTACTATCCGTGTAAATTGTGTGGGCTCCTGTCTCCTGCTTCAGCTATGACTTCATAACTGGGTTTCATGTTTATGTCAATTAGTGCAATACATGTAGGATTCCACAGAAATTCAGATGTAGAACATTTCTGTTTACTTTCTTATTCAAATATCTTTGTTTGTGACAAAATGGATCCAAATAACTTGTGCTTTTAAAGAGAACATCTGGGTCTTAAAGAATAACTTTGAAAAGTATATTTTTGGTACTTTTGTTCCATTGAGCTTTTTTGTTTCACAAAAGAATCTTGGCATTACTCTACTCGAATTGTACTTACAGGAATGACTGAAAAAGCTATATGTTGTCAGGGAACAATAAGTGGTTTGCCTAACATGTAATAAATATATCTCATGTGAGTATGACAGGTATTTCACAAAGCTTGTCTTTCTCATTTATGAGCAAACACAACTTCCTCCAAAACAAACAATGTTTCTCTCTGCTGCAGTAAAAATATGAAACACATGTTTTATTTCAGATTATGGAACTCTTGTACGTAACAAAAGCTGCTATCATACTGTACCAAATGCAACACTGAGAAGTAATCTAGTTTGTTGAAAATGATCCCAGACTGTTTTGTAAACTGTTCTCCTGGAATCAATATGTTTAAGATAATAAGTTGAATAATTAAATTGCCGTTTCTGCATTTGATCGAATGTAAATTGAAGAGGTAAGACTTTCCCCTGAGGCATGACCTTGATTTTTTTTTTTTTGGTCCACATGCTCAGTGATTCACAATATGAACCTATGGGTCTTTTTCTGAACCCCCTAATGTCCTTGAAAAATGTGCCAGAGAAGGTTTTCCTTGATGAAATAGGTATGTACTGAAAATATTGCCATGTACACAGAAGAAACAGCTGTTTTTTGTTGTCTTGTAGCTGATAAAATTAATGTTAATACTTTTCTAGCCGCACCACAAAAATGGTAATATTTTATATTTATGTCTTGTGTAATAGTTTCTTTATATTAATTTAGTCTTCAGACGAAGCATATCTACCAATGGCAAATTATGTTCATCTATGTTTTATATGAATTTGTTGGAAATAAATACCCACAAATGATACTGTACATTTCATTGAAGTGAGGTCCGCAGGGCTCTGGACGCATACCTATACAATTTTATGGCTTTATGGTTTTAAAAATGCCTTTTTAAGTGAGAAGAAAAAGGACAGACTCTGACCAGAGTGACTGATCTAAAGGAACAGGGCCAAGACAAAAGCCCACAAACTAGCTTTGTGTGGCACAATTATTTTTGCTTTATCAACCTAATTTGATTTTATAGATAGTCATTAACGTTTGAACTCATTTTAATAATAGTCAATTGCAGGCCAAATCTTTTGGTGTGAGGTAGCAACAATTTTGCTAGTAAGGTATAATGAACATTTTCAAAGCTGTGGGTAATTACGAGGTCACTTGCTATGAGAGACCACGTGCTGGGGTCATTTTCAATAAAATAGTTATTGATAATATATACTGCAGGTTACCATGGAAAATGTCTCATAGTAGCCATTGATGTTACCTGGGACTGGAGTTCCGCATGTCATTTACTCTGTTATTATTAATACATTACATATTAATTTATTTGCTTAATATCCTTATCCATGGCACCTTACATAGTTTACACATTAAATCTGATTCATTTATACACCTGGGTATTTAGTGGAGCAATTCAGGTCATGTTCCTTGCTCAAAGGTACAACAGCACCTGGCACCACCTGGCATTCAGACCTACACCTTTTTGATTCCAAGCACAGTTCCATTAATATCTATGCCACATTTCCAACAAAAAGCAGCATTTGGCACTAGATGAGTATATCAGTACATCATTGACATTAAATTGCCAAATGCTTTAAAGGTTCAAACAAAAATTATAATCAGCAGTAGCAACAATGCCAGAGATCCTGTTCAATACAATAATTCATATATCTCTGGTTTACGTGATACAGACTCTATAACTTAAACTACTGTACAACAAAAGCATCTCTTAATCCATTTAAAGAGAGCGTATTTTGAATGTGAATTCTTTTAAAGGCAACTTTTCATGAAAGTCAATGAATGGAAAACATTCAGAGAAAGAGGTTGGCTTTTTGGGCAAGGGATGTTAAATACAAAAAGAAGACATTATTGGTGAATCTTTATCAGTTAAGCCATACCTATATCCAACAGTGAGATAGTAGGACTTTAAGGATGAAGAGAGCGCCTGTTTAAATCTTCTATATTTGAAACCCTGTGGCATAAAACATGGTTTCCAGACACACGTGCTGTTCCACTGCAGACCTTGACTGGCAGGCGCAGTTGTTTGTTTAAACACATCAAGTAAGTGACATCCAAATTACATCTGGATCACCAGCACAAACTAAATTCCACACTGGGCCAGGTTTACAGGGAGAGCCAGACAGACTGGGTTCCAATTGCATGTGATTAAGTACGCGACATCAAGTTCTGTGCCTCCAGCAAAATGTGAAACAGACAGTATCAATCTATAATTAACCTTCTTTAATCAAAACAGCACTGAACGAAAGGCCACAGGACTAAAATATACAATTCTCCATTCCAGAGAAAATTAACTCTTTGCTGATTCTGAATCGCATCTTTATGAAATAAGAGGACAGTTGTTTTTGTTTTACATGTCATGCAAAACACAGAATAACCCAAAATGGACTTTGAACTTTGTGTCTGTCTGTGAATGTCTGTGTTCTGATCACTGTGACCCAATACTCAAAAAACTGTGGACAGGATCTTCAATGATATGTCAGTTATCAGTAATTCACTGAGTATAAAATAATGTAGATTCACCTAAATTATTATAAAAAAGGAGTCAAAAGATTTATTTGACCACATAACGAGAGTAAAGAAATAAGATAAAAGCCAAAGCTCTGGCCTTCAGTATGGAAAACATTAGCAACTAATAAAGGCATGAAAGGGGGAAATTAGGTTGCTCAATGGCTTAATTCCCTGCCGTGTGGGGAACTCTCTTTTTGAATATAACTTTGTGTAAAATAGCCAAAAATCAATGCCATCTGAGTGCTGGAGGGTCTTTAGAAAGCGAAGGGTGTGTTGTAAACAAACCGTAGGCTTCCCTTTGTCCTAAACTGCCGGCGTGCTGTTCTGCTTCTTTGAGCAACAGGCAGCATATTGAGGGACTTTGAGGGAGAGTGAAAAGAGGGAGACCTACAATGTGCGGATGGGTTGGGATTACATTCGCAGCTGCTCCGCTGATGAGTCAGAATGCACTCTTAAAGAGAGACCCAATATGTTTCTTATAACCCTGTAATTTTGAAATATAGTATGGGGTGTGCAACAGCAAACCAAAATAAAAGGCAGGACAAACGTAAACAAAGCACTGGGAGACACATGTCTTAAATTTGATCCCGTGTGGCAGGATTGCCTTTGGTCTACCCAGAGGCTTTCATGCCATTAATAATTTATTTCGCGGGACTGCGCCCCAGCGTCACTCATTACGCCCCGTCTCGAAGTCGCCCCAGCCCCCCGTGCCTTTCGGAGGGGAGCCAGATCAGAACTGATAAAACGCACTGTAACTACTTGATTCGCAGACAAAAATCTGTCAGCTCCCACTGCGCGAGTCGCACATTTCAATGCCTCTGCGGTGCCTGGGTTATTAAATTAATAAAAGATGTCCTGAGTAATTGTTTTTCCAAACACTTTAATTGGAGGATCAGTTTTTAATTACCCCAATCAAACCCCTAGGTCTGCAGTATACTCTTTGGCAGGAACTGAGGGGAGGCTGTGAGTTCCCCTCAGATGTGTCACCTTCGATGGATCAGTTTGTGGATTTAGAGCAGAAGGGTTTGATCTTGAGAGTACCGCTAGCAGTCGTCACTCATTAGAAATTCCAGCCTGTGCGTACCGGCGAGATGTTTCCCCATACTCTGCAGTTCCTTTGAGAAGAGCGGGTCCTTCAGAAGAAGTCCTTTCTGACCGAGGGAACTGCCGCTTCTGGCAGACTTCAGATCCGACTCCCAGACTGGTTGACGCTGGTTGAGATGAAAAAAGAAAAGTCACATTAGAGGAAAGACCCTTAAATTACACGTTTATATTTTTATAACTTTCGCTAAATGCTGCAGCCATATCTGTTATAATGAGAGGCAATTACTATTTTTAATGGGCATTAGAAAAACATTAAAAACCACAGTGAGTTATGACGAAGGGTTGTACAGGAATGAGGCATTAACTTTGTTCGTGAACATCAGTGCTGTACCGAATGTCAGTAGTGGTAAAAGAAATTTTAAAATAACAATCAATAAATTCGTGGGAGTTACGAACAGCAGTCTGTCTGGCATAGGGCCTGACAGCTGCTGTAACACTATTGTGTTTCAATGATGAATTAACCAACATGGAACTGAGTTTCAAAATACAAAGCATAGGCAGAGAATAGCTATAGAAAAAAAAAGCTGTATTGACTGTTACACGGGTATTACTTTCTTTGATTTCAGTATAAATGCTGAATCAAAATTTTGTCTTTGATCTGATGACCTTGTATATTATCGACATGGCACACATGGAGCACATTGATACTGTGAGCACTGTGCCAGAGCTGCAACTGCCAGCAGGTGAAAACAAGCTGTTGTTTTGTTAATTGTTGATGGACACATAAGGACAGCAGGCAGAGCTGCAGTCTGCCTGATCTTCACTATGTTCCCTACACAGGCCATACACAAGAGATCTTCTGAGCCACTGTGCCAACATGTTTGAAACTTGCACACAGTTGCACGCAGGAAAAAAAGGTCAATTCAGCCAAGTTCACATGAGCTTTTCAGAAGTATGTCAAATTACATACTCACCTATATATATACTGTATATATATATATATATATATATATATATATATATATATATATATATATATATATATATATCTATAGCCTCCTTATTGGTAAACCTTTGTCTGTGTTATTATGCCATTGGTGCCATGTTTTAAATTATATGAGAACTTTTAATAAGACCATAACCGAGACAGTGACTTCACATGGCCACATCGGACCGCCCCTGGAAAAAATTGTGCTGTTAAAATTCTGTATCTTGCTACTTAACAAATTGGCGCAGGTTTAAATTTGGTGTACTGAGGTCCTGCAGATTATCCCAGCCTGTGTCCTACTTAGCCTACAGAGCAGTTATAACTTCCAAAACCATGACCAAATTGAAATAGGGCTGTCGAAAAAACCACCATAACCCGCGGCCTGAGGAGACATGGTTAAAACGTGATTGTAGGGACCCTGGAGTTAATACTCATGCCTATTAGTTACAAGAGGCATGCTGTAGTGGTTTGACCGCAACCAATCTGTAATTATGGTCCTCGAACCAAGCAGCCCAGTGGGTGAGACGCTACATGTGATGTTTATTGGTGGCATTCTCATCCCCCTGTGATGGCATGCATCTCCTCTGTGCATTTCAAAGCCTTTGTAAATAAGATTGCAGATATTCTTATCAGAGATGCTTGGGAGAAGTAATAACCAGCACACACATGTGCTGAGCCCCCAACTTCAGACACATAGACAATAATGAAGAACAGACACACACACTACAAATCACATCAGACTCAAAGGTTCCAAAATCAAAACACGCAAGCTGCTCTTAATTCCGCCTTTTAATACCGTCACTGATAAAATGCTATTTTTATTTCAAAATATGTTATTTACAAGGGGAACTGGTCTAAATAAATCCCTGAAACAGCGTTTTACAATCAAATCCTCCGTGTTCAGACATATGGAGGCATTGTGTTCGAGATCTGGTGTTTGGTTGAAGTCAGCACAATTAATTCAGAAAGTCTACAGAAACAGCTCACTGTATTGTTTTCTGTCTCATTATTTTTTTTTTCAGATGAGCACCTGGAGCTCTTCAAACAAGCAGACTGTTATTTTGGTTTCCTGGCTCAACAGGCAAATCATTCATATATACCCAGCAGACTAAGCTTAAGTAGGCTTTCCATTCTGATGAAGTGCAATTTTGCTTGTGTTATTAATAGGACAAAACTCCAGGCAGTTAATTTGACACAAAGCAAGCATGACCAAGACCAAGACCTAATATTGTAAACATATAATCCAAGCTCCTGACCAAACTTCTATGCCCTCCACTTGTTCTAATATGGATAACATGAGTGTTTGTGGAAATGACAGGTTCAGGAGAAACATCAACTGCTTAAGACTTGGGTGTCGTAAAATATTCTGCAGCATCTTCTTTTGAATATTACAAGCAAAAATATGTCTTGTTTTGCATTTATTTGAATAAATGCCTATGCCGTGAATTCTAATGTGACTTGTATGCTGAGTATGCCTGTAGAACTGTCAGTTCTGTGTCTGCTTGTTTATTTTGGTATTAATCAGATTTCTGCTTTGCTGTGCTTGCTTAGAACACTGCTGAATAGCGCCTGTTCAAAATAATACCACCAATCTCTTAAAAAATTCCAAGGGTTTTTTTTTGGTTTGTTTGTCTCCTAGATACTTGTTCATTGAGGCAAACTTTGGATACATAATACAGTAAAATGCTTTTATTTGCTGCGCCACTATGGTTTTGAACAGTAAATATTTTTTATTATTAATAGCGGAGAAGCCATCCAACATAAAAGTCAGAGACAAACCATTTGCTTTCCCTCAATTTGTGACACATGGTGAATGTTGTAAAACTGCCCTCGCTGCAGGTAGTCAGACACAGTAGGTGAATGGATTTTTTATTTTTTTTTGTCAGTCAAGTGTCTGCTGAAAAGTATGAGGCCACTGCGGTATGTTAAGACGTGCCTCTTGACATAAAGTGTAACGTGTAGATATGTCCCTCAAGCGCACCTAAATAGTATGTGAATTTGCACTTGTGTTTTCAGCCAACTGCCCTCACATGGCCGTACTTTCTGTCGGTCCCTGATGCTTTACAAAGAACAGCGCTGCTGGGTGGGTGGCCCTCATGTATAATGCTGTACATGTATGAAAGAGGGTTCAGCAGTACAACTGACATAATGTAAGCATGTCTATGTTATCAACATAATATTATTTTGGAGTACATTACAGTGCCTTTTCCATGCTTGCTGAATAAGCATGCATGCTGTACAAGTATGGTTTGCTGAATTTCGAAATGAAATTAAACATTCTGAACATTTTGGTTGGTGGGGAGTAAGGGAGTGAAATTCCCCCAGGGATGAGGTCTGGCTGCATCATGAGAATGTGATGTTATGCCATTCCATCCACTTGTTACAAAAGGTCTGAAGGACTGCCAGTTCTATACAGTAGGTGTCTAAACCAACAAGTACTGATGAGAATGAAAAACATGGCAAGACATGGGGCGATGCCAACAAGCTTGTGTACCGTTAGTAGGACAGATGGGTTATATTATTTGTAATAATCCTATACTACAAAACGTGGACATTTTTGTATCTATAATACTGTCTATCTGCCTGCCTTATTATATGCAGTATGTATGTAACTCTTGATAAGAGAGTTGTGGTAAAATGGAAAAGGGTGAACCTCATGGCAGATGGTACATGGCTACCTGTACATGAACTGGAGAGAACAAACAGAGATGGATACAAGGAGGAAATCATTCTGTAGTTTGGAAAAAAAGAGAGCAGTTCTCAAATTCTGATAGAAGGCCTGGAGGTACAATGGCAGAAAGGCAGGGGCCAACAGTGCATAAAGAAGAGAGCTGTTGAAGTCAAAAGAGGAGAGAGGTTCAGAGTCACAAATCAGACCCGATGTACAGTGACAGCATTATCTGATATACAACACTGGCTATGAGCTGGTACTGACATTGCTTAATCATATGGAGTATTCTTAGGATACAAAGAAAACTGGGTTACCGTACATTAGACTTTATGGACCTGTGTACAAATTGGTCCAAGGCTAATTTAGCTTGAACATTTCAACAGAACCACCCACTACCAGGGACATTGACCTTTCTTTCATAACAAACACACTCTTAGCCTGACAGATGGTCAAAGCTACCAATCGCGCTATACTGTAAGAAACAGCAGATAACCAGATTTCTTAGGATGAACCCCATTTGTATAATATCCAGGAGATATCAAACACATGCACATATTCATCTGGTGAGACAAATGAGAGAAAGCTGGCTTTCTGGAGCAACTGAGCAGAACGGCCTTAACCATCTACCACAGGAACCTTTCTTTCGGCAACTTTCTTAAGGTATGACTCATGCATTAATGCATCCAAAAATGACTGGGTCCAAATTAAAGTAGTCTTTCAATAAAAAATCATTTTGATTCTGAAAGCTGGGACTTTTGAAATACAGTCCCAAACAGATTATTGGCAATAACAGTGGTTTCAGAATTACAAAAGCAACTCAGAAGCTGGCAATCAATGCTGCTCAATCACTGAACCCACCAATATGGAAAAACCCAACAACTGAAATAGAAAAATGCCTTTGAACTTAACAATATGGAAAAATATTGGCAGCTAAATTACAAAAGACCTTACTAACAATAACAGTTACACAATATTTCCAGCGCTTGTTAGTAAATACTCCACCACAGGACATATTTAAACAATGCAAAATGATACTAGTAAAAACTGTTTCCGTGAAATGTTTTTATAGGAACATCAATACTAAAGATAAAGGAGAGAGTGAAAGACAGCAAAACCTTTCTACTGGAGAGTCTCCTAAACTCAGCAGATGAATTATTCCTGGTTCTTGTAAGTCTTGTTACAAGGTTGTAAATTGCATTGTTCATTATATTTAATTCTGAAAAGATGAAGAATAAAGAATAAAGAAGTTTATTCAGTGACCTTAAGGCTTTTAGTTGCAAATACGTAAATAATTACGGAGATCTCCTCTTTTGAAGGCTCAACGCAACCATCGGCATGTGGTTTCACAATGAGTCCTCGGTGATGACCCAAAGCACATGGCTGAGTCAAGACCGTAAGTCTTATAAAGAAGGCTCTCACATTCACCAGATCACAAAAGGATCTGAGGTAATAAAAAAATAAAATAGCAGTGCAGGACCCAGTGACCTGGCTGCTCATCATGATCATTGATTAGGCCCAGATTTCTTCAGACAGGATACGTGGGGTTGAGGGAACACGAGAGCATCAAAGCCAGGATCCAGATTACACTGCTGCAGTTTTGAGGCTGTGTGTATGTTCAACAGCAATGGCATTTGTCAGCAGGAGCTGAAAGTAGATGAAGTCCAGCTTTGTTCTCTGCACTCCATTACCAAGTCCATGAGCATTACATTACATTACATTATTGCCATTTAGCAGACGCTCTTTTCCAGAGCGACTTACATCAGTTTTTTACAATGTTATTCATTTATACAGCAGGATATTTACTAAGGCAATTGTGGGTTACTTACCTTTCCCAAGGGTACAGCAGCAGTGGGGAATCAAACTGGCAACCTATTCTGTTACATGTCCTGCTCCTTAACCACTATGCTACACTGCCGCCCCGAGCATACACCCTCTGGGCAGTGGAACCACGCACAGGAGAGAAAGGGGTTAAAAGTGGCTCTAGGTTGATCCTGCCACATCTGATGAAAAGGTAGAGAGGGGCTTTGCAACACTGGCAGCATCTGCTCCCAATGAGACTTTACTGGCATGTAACGTGCCAAAGCCTGATACACGAGGATGTTCTCTGTGTACAGACAAACTGTAGTAGGCCTTGCCTGGCCACATGCGCCCGCAGCGAGGAGAGGGAGCTCTGCGGAGAGGGGCCAGGCCACCCTTGCTCAAGGAAGCAAACGCCACCGACCACATTACCTCAATCCCACAAGGCAGGCCGTCAAACCAGTTTAAAGGACACTCGCTGTTTGTTTTCTGGATATGGGACATAGAGAGAGTAGGGGGGAGGGGAGGGAAGGGGGGGTGGTCCATATGAATTTTTTTTCCTTTTGGTTGCATGTCTTTGAGTTTTCAACATGTTGCTGAAAACAAATAGCTGATTTATTGCACTTTCATGTGAAAGACTGCCATATTTCGTTCACATCTGTTTTATTTCCTCTCAATTTCTTTTTTTTTTTCCTGGGTACATTTTTTGATTTTTTAAAAGGAGTTTTTATGGTCTTGTTTACGGTGTCGGTATGCCTTGTAGTAGGCTGAAAAGTAGCAGCAACATTGAACATATCTGTGAAAGGCATTCTCAAAGATAAGCCTCGATTCCCAATCTTGCAGTCAGTCACTGTCTTTAATTCAATTTGCGATGATATCTAGTCAACAGGGCCACATGAGTTCCTCTGTTCCAGACACAGTGGAAGATGAAGTGTCTCTAACATAAGCTTATAAAACCAGGATGTTTTCCTCCCACCTGTACAAATATATACACACTACTCTACTGTGTCTGCTTGGGCTCAGAGACTCCATGAATCATGGTTTAATGGTGACTAAGACTGTTGCAGGAAAACTGTTCCTTCAAACTCTCCAAACATGGCACAAGGAAACACGGACAGGTGTCCACAAGAAAAAGGCGATTCTATTAAAACAGTGAAAACAGGAGTGAACTGTTCCTGCAAATGTTTCCTTTCGTGCAATTGTGTGTCAGGTCTTGTTTCCTCAACGCAATGCACTCCAGCCATGGGCACTCTACCTCTGTTTCCATAACAGTCTATTTTAATGGTGTCAGTATTGAACCTATTAGTGACAACATTGTTACTAATAGTATTTAAATCCAGATTAAAGGTTAAGAAATGGCACACAACGTGCAAACAGTCTGCTGTTTAAACTCAGAACGCGAACAAGGATACCAAAAAATGCTTTCATGAGCAATCAATTACCAACACACATTTTTCTTTTAAAACAGCACTGGTTACTCTATTTAAAGAAAGTGACTGAACCACAAAGAGCACAAAAGTATGATTAGTTCTGTAAGTGCTTTGGTTTTTTGTTTTTTTTAAGGCCCATTGAAAGCAATCAGTCCACTTTCGTTAGAGGAAAAAATAAATGTCAATTGGTTCAGTAGCCATCGCGTGTAAGAGAAAGCCCTCGTGTTAATTCTGGTTCCTGATTTACATCATTTTTGTTGGGCTTGCTGTGTGGACGGGGGGGGGGACATGGCGACACTCAGGCACACACATCTGCCTGGTAAGAGAAATCAGAACAAGAAGGGCTGCAGTGATGGTGGTAGGCAGGGCAGATGTAGCTCTGGTTTACATTACTGGACACTTGGTTAAGAGAGAGTAGCTGCCAGAAACAGAGGGTGGTAATATACCAGGGAGGGCTGTATATAATGTGGGACAATTCTGTATTTCATTTTTGCCTTTTGTAATAAGACAATGAATTAAGCATGAAGAAATAAAGCCACATTAGAGGAAACCACTAATATGTGAAGTCTGGAAATACCAAAAAGACATTTGTAGAAATGAAATAGCTCTTTTAAAAATAAATAAATAAATAAATAAAAAAGAATCGATGGGCTCAGGCTGACGGGTGGGCCAGCCCTCAAAAACATGCCTCCTTGCCCTGTGCAAAACACAGATGCTATTCTCACCTAAAAAATATTTCTCCAAAAATACAGTTGCCAAGGCATTGCTCCAGTGCTCCTCTCTTCATTGCAATCCAGTTATGGGTTGGAAAAAATGTTTTTTGAGAAATAAAAACAGAGGGTAGAAACTGTAACAATTTAAGTTTAAAAACACAGAAGGGCCTAAGTAATGCTGCTGATGACAAGGAAAAAAATGATTACAACACAATTTTTTTTTCAGTTTTCTGCAATGCTTCACAGTCTGAAGCTATTGCATCTCTCATTTACTTGATACTTTTCACAGAGCAGCTAAACATGGAGAGCTTTGAGAGGGACATTGCCAAGGCAAACAGAAAAGCTTTACCCTAAGAACTACCCCAGTGCATTTGGTTTTTTCATTTGATATAGAGATATACGGCATGTATGTAACAGCTGTATGGCACGCTAGTTCAAAAAAAACAGGAATAGGAAAGGCAGTCTGTAGTGATTTAGAATATGGAAGAGCTAGAAATTAAATGATTTATTTACCACAGGATGGATGTATTAACTTAGTCTGACCAGTAAATAAGTATAACACAAGAGGTACTGACTTGTGAGAAAGCCTGTAGTACAAATCCACTTTGACATGACAGGTACAGAAAAAAAGCACCCTGTATCCAAAGTGGCCTGTCCGATTACTCATTTAGTCTAAGTCCAAGTAAGATGTAATCCTCTTTACTATCAAAGAGACCCCATCCCTGGGAAAGGAGAAAGAGCCATCTGCAATATGAAAGAGGTGCTCCTCCCACCCTTAAATACAAGAGTGTCTGGAGGATCCTCAGCGTCTAGGGGACCTCTCAGGAACAATGGTGTGGGAGGCTGTTCCGCCAGAAAGTATATTTTCACAATAGAAATAAAAAACAACAATGAACCATGTGCAATGATCACATTTACAGCATTGCATCATGCTAATTATTTCAATTTCTATCCTAAAAAAAAAATTAGCCTTTTCATTCCCAGTGACATATTTGTAGAAACACCCAGGCAGAGTCTTAAGAAGTTTAATAAAAGAGTTATCATTTGAAATTAATAGGCCAATTCAGTGAAAATTTTCCTGAAATTACCCCAGAAATTGCTCTTAAAGAACATATTCACAGGCTTTATGAGGTAATTATCTTCTGAAGTAACTGGCACAAAAAAGAGCAGTTTAACTAATGATAAGCATAACAGTCCTATATTTCTTTTTGATTTGATTCAATATGGAGAAGAAAAGGCATTCTTAACATCAGAACATACATATTCACCTGATATTGATAAACATATTGGTGTGATATAGACCCCTAATGCTAAAATGGATTGCTTCATTGGTAGATATTGAAAAACTAAAGTAAGAAAAGCTAATTACTGCATTTACTGTATTAACTGAAAGTCCCATAAACCAATTTTAATTTCAGGATGTTGGTAAGTGTTATTGCAGTTAAATGGCAGCGAACAAAAACTAGGCAGCAAAAAATGCCAGTAACCCAACAGAGAAACAGTAGGTATGACCTCAGTATTATTCTTTATCCCAAAAAGTGACTCAACTCATGAAAACATTATGTTTTGTTTTCCAAACAGCTGAGCGCTTTCAGAACAAACCCTGGAGGACCAGTTAATCTAATAGGCCATCAGAAGACAAATTACATCGGCCTGTGAAATACTGCCCAAATAATAAGCATTTAAACTGAAAACAACCTCACTAAAATGTAATGATACAGAAGGTGGTCCGGGATTATTCACACTCGCACATCCATATGGAATACATTAAGACCTGCTTTTTAAAATTGTCTGGCAATGCTTAGCCTATAGACGGTGTTCTTTTCGATAGAGGTGGTAGGAAGCATGCCCGAAATCTTGAGGCCAAAGTCAAGAAAAAATTCTGACTGCATCTGAAAGGGGATCCACAGGGAGCGCGAGCTATATGCCGTGTCAGAGGCCGCTGAATGGTATCGTTTATGCTGAAAGTATCACAGAGGGTTAGCTTTTCTAGGAGGAGTTCCGTGTACTGGTATGGCCACGGACATGGCAGTGTAACACGGATGAGCGGAGCCGGAGCTGCCAGCAAGTCTGCAGTCATTTTCCATATGACTCGCATGCGCACTCGTTTGGTGGGGGAAATAGTTTTTCCATAAAAAGGTTTGTGAAAGAAATTTCCAACATCACCATAACTTAAACAGGGCAACAATACTTGGGCCCCCAGGAAAAAATATTTTGCAAACGGTGCGTCTTTGTGGGTACAGCAAGAAAAGTTTTTTTCAAATAAGGTGAGGTAAGGTAAGACCACTGAACCCATGAGTACTCACCATCAATGTTACTATAGCAGAAGACACAGACATAAACATAAGCAGATTATTCATACCACTCATTCAGTTACAAGAATGCGGACAGAATGTATAGAGAACATATGTCTGTTATGTCTGTGTAATAATTGTATTATATATCATTTCAATGACACATTATATATATATAAGATAGTATGTTCAATGTTGAAATGATTAGAATTTTTTTTACATTTGGAAATAGTACTAACTTGATGATGTTGTAATGTGATATTTGATTCATCCATAATTACAAAAATTACTTTTAAATGGTTTGGCTTAGTTTATTGTAAATCATTATCAGCTACCATATGTCTGACAATCAGTAAAGGTTGGTTACGTCAAGCCACTTTAAAACTAGGATTTCTCCCTCAGTGAGAATGACTGAAGTGGTTTTGACTGTCAGTCTCACGGCGAAGACAAAAGAAGCACGAGGTGAGGCTCTAATTAATCAGGTAACACGATCAGATTTTTTTGCTGTAATTGAACATTACTTACGGGCCCCGTCACTTGAGAAGCGCTCTCGAATTCCTCGTCCTCCATCACGGCCTCAACCCCAGGCAATGGACCTGATCCAGACAGCAGGCAGCAGTCAGCTACATGTAACCCACTGTTAGCACGCACTTACATAATGTCTGACCCAAACACACTTTCCACCTGCATGTTTCGGTTACACCACAGCTGAGCTGAGTCCTTCCATTAGCAAGGCTAAGGGGAATTGAATAAATGAAATTCAATATGGCGAAAAAGACCATTTGCAATATATTTTTGTAACACACATTTGTTTTGCTGTCATGAGACAAGCTGCACAAAGTGTACCATTCCTGTTCAATGTTACAGTGCATGTTCAGTACTGTATTCTCACACCACTTAAGTAGCATGTATGAAATAAGGCATGTCCTAGAACCCCTTTGATCCAAGTAATCTCTTTGGAAACATTCCAGAAAAACAGAAGGATGTTGAAATAATGAGACTTCAGCCATATACTGCAGGGATACACAACTTGTGTGGGCAATGATGACACAACTGCACTTACAGGAAATTTCAGGCACTGCCCGCTGGGGAATCTGGACACATGGCACCTCCTCTTCTCTGGTGTCTGGTAAACTGTCCCCTTGAAGTCTAGATAGCACAGGAAGTACAGCGTTCCAATAACCTGAAGGACTCACACAGCAACAAGCCAGTATATTTAAACTGGGCCTTCAAAATATAATATATTCTATGACCGCTGCAACACAAACCTTACAGAACTGTTACCTGCTTCTCTTCTGTGAATTACTTATACTTTGTGACTATGTTTTACAGTAAAACAATGCTTTCCCATTAAACCTTCATATGTGAATACAGATTTTATTACTTACATCATTTTGAAATTCAACAGATAATTTATTGACTAATTGTACTAAGTTAGTGGTGTAATGTAGAAAACAATATATTGTCAGTGAGTGACTCCAAAGGGTAAGGTTCTCAAAAGACAGTGGTATGCCAGGTACTAACATGGTATATATTGGATTCAGAGTGCTCCACACAATGTATTGCCTGACTGAAAGTGTGGAGACATTGTGTCTCCTTTCAAAAAAGGTTGATGGGGCCAAGATGAAGCAGTTCATTTTCTCTATCTCCATCAGCTGGGAATAACTATATGGGCATCTTGGTATGCAGAGAGTATCACATAGGGGAGAGCCCAGGATGTGTATCTACATAGATACTCATTATCAACATAAGTCCCCAACCCCCATTATCCCTACTGTTCTCACTATCTGTTGTTTTTGAAATAAGAGCTTGTCTGGGAAAATGTGGGAGTGAAATGAAGACTGTCCCTACCCAACCGCGTCAAAGAGACTCATACATACACAAGATCCAATATGCTCTCATTCACAGGACTTCTTTGAGGATGACAAATGTACCATCAATGGGGCTAGATTTCAAAAGAGCCCAGACTAGCAGTATTTATTCCTAAACGCAGGCATCACCGTGTGCGCATATGTTAGGCAATGACTTTCAGGGGTTGTAATGTTGCAGTATGGTGGTGCATGGAAATGAACTATTAACCTATTCCCTACGGACAGAAAAAAGACAGAGAGTGCATTTTGAATGAGGATTGAATGAGGCACCATATTCAATCAGGCTTTTACTGCAGAGTATAAACATGTGTGCGTGTATGTGTGTTTCCATACAAAAAAATCTGATACTTAATCATACAACTTAGATGAAGTAGCTGATGTTCAATGGTTATAACTGGAAGCAAAAAAAATGGGAAGAAAGGAAAAATATGGATTTAAACTGCAACTTTAGCTGTGTATAAATAAATAATAATTTTTATTATTACTAGTACTACTATTACTTCTGCAAGCATCATAATTATTTCTTAAGAATACTGTACAAGTTCCTTTCAAAACAAGTTTGAATTTTAGCATTTTTACAATAGGACTATACTGTAACTGTCATATTGCAGATTGAGTTGATGGTTTTAGTGTGGTAGATGCTCTTTTCCAAATGTTTTTAGTTCACAAAGCAAGATTTGTAAGTGCGTATAATAAGATCACATACACAGAAAAAGGCACACAACATCTGCACAAATGGGACAATACTACACAGTAGTATCACTAGTAATCTCTAGTGTCATAACTGAAATAATCCAATCTTGCAAGAAATTGTCAGTAGTAAGTCAATATGTAAGATATATATGATGATATATATAGCATGATAGCATATATATATATATATATATATATATATATATATATACATATATATAATCCACCAAATGTGAGCATGCTGAGCATCAATACAATCTCCATCTACCTGCCATTAACAGGTAATTTTGTATAATTTGGCCTTTATATAATTTGAAACTTTGCTGTTTCATTTATATCTTTACAAAAAGTTGCTCATTATGCACTTCAGTACGGTGACTGTGTGGGAACACAAATGCTGTGTAAATTCTGTTAGTCTATACATTGTCATCATTTATGGCCAACCACTACTTAGTGTTATTTACTAAAAAAAACCTCAACAAAGTTAGAGTTACCAAAGGGCATGACTTGGTGGTAGAAAGTGTTCCTGAATTGTTTTGCAGTTCTTATTTTCAGTGCTTTTTTGTTTTTCTTGCTTCTATACCTCCATGACAATTCAAATACATTCTCTGAATGTCTTTAATGCACGCAGCCCGTAAAAGCCTGATGACAAAGGCCAGACTGTGCCTGGTTTGAATAAGTGGCCTCCTGTCTGATACAGCTCCGACTACCATTCCATAAAACATCCCTTATACGAAAATAATTCGTATAATGAAGCCGACTCCCAAAGACCTAAGATTTATACCACCGGTCTCCGAGGCATTGTGGAGCAGGATTGTATCTGGGAGCCGTTTAATGCTGGAGCTTGCGGTCACAGCGATGTTTCTGCTAAAGGAATCAGCCGGAGTCTATAAAGGCTGCATGATGGCTGGGCAAACCACAGCAATGGTCCACTGAGAAACATGCCACAGCAAAGAAGCAGCACTCCACTTCACACTTAAAAGAGGTAAGAGCCCATAAAGGAAACACGTTATTTCCTGTCTGCCACAGCCTGTTAGAAACCACACACTGACTTGATGGCCAGTTTTCTGTTCTGCTAGGACATGGACACTTCTTCATTACGGAGGACATGGCCTTTCTGCATGAAATTGACTCCATCAGACTACTGTTGTCATGGAGCAACTTTGTTTGTTACATCATCTCAATAAATTGTAAATATAACACTTTCTTCCATCTTAACAAGGGATGGGTGAGTTAACTGTGCTTTTATCCATTATTATGAGACATCTGTGGTCGCCTTCTCTCTCACGTGCTGAAAAGGGGAGGAAACCTGGGTTGTGGAAACTTCATATTTACAGCCAGCCCAACAGAGAAGCAGTTTGGTGGCTCACAGTGGTGCAAAAATTCTTCAGAAGTGAAAATGTAGGCCCTCGTTCAGGGTGTCTGGCACCAGAAGAGTGTGAACCCACCCCCTCCGCCCAGGTGGCGAGGGGTGAATGCCGAGCACCCGGCACAATATGTTTCCGTCCTCGCCAGACAAAGGAATCCGGGCCTGTTTGCCTGAGTGGACGAGAATGCGAGGAATGCCGCTCTGACCACCATGCGTTCACAGGCCCTGTAAATTGGCCAGCTCTATTAGCGCGGTAGGCCCTGCCTCAGCGCTGAGGGCTCTGGGGCACGCGCTGGAGAACCACCCAGAGCCCCGGCGAGGTGGCCCGCGCCGCCCCAACCATATGCGCGGGCCTCTCAATGAAATGGGTTTTTAGGACCCACCCCGAAGTGGAGCCCCGTTTCACTGGCGACTCTGCGAATCCCATTCAGCCCTCCCACTCAAATCCAAGCCTTTTGTTGTGGTCCTCCATTCCAGCTGCTCTTCCCTGACCTCGTCTTTACCATCCTGCGCTTATTCTTCAGTCTGAAAGGCACACCTTCTTCACTCGTTCCATAGACACTCAGGTTCTCTTCAATCGCGCTGCAATGAAGACACTTCATGTCCACAACGTGAATAATCTCTGATGCTGCTTGTTTTATTCAGATAGCAGTAAAAACCTGTCTGCATCAATTGGCAGTTACGTTTCTTTCACTGATTTTACATGTTTAAATTTGCATCACTGGAACACACAGTGAGCAGAGCATTATGGGAGTCTCCTAACAGGAAACTAATATTTATTTACTTGAAGTAAATATTTATTTCATGATTTTCGAAAATATTTTCTTATAATCCAACCAATTTGCCCCCTGAAATTAAGTTGAGGTGGGGAGACAGGGACCTATTCTAACAAAACTGGGTAATAATTGGGTAGCCAGATTGGAAAAACAATCATAAAACAAAATTTGGAATTGGATCAGGACAGTGAATAAGACATGTCTGTATTGAGCAATGTACTACACATAAAAAACAAATGCTGCTCCAGGTCCACAAGAAAAATCGCACATTTTCAGAAGCATGTGATAAGTCCCCATGTAAAAACCATTGAGCTAAAACACCCATCTTTTGGAGATAAACATTCTAGCGACAAAACTGATTGTATTCACAATCCTGCCTGCTTTAAGGTAAAACTTGCATGCTCTCTACAAAACCGATAAGGCGTATGAATGAAAAACAAGAGCACAAAACCATAACTGAGAAGCATGCTGGCGGGAGCGTGCCTGCCGCTTGACCTGGAAGATAGTGTTTATCAGACGCTGGCATCGTGCTTCAGCAGTGCATGAGACCATCGCAGTAAGCACAGAGTGAATCTCAGCCCACGACAGGGCCCCCGGGCCTCCAAACAGGAAACGTTTCGGAAAAACTCAGCGATAACGTGGGCGCTATCTGTGTTTGTCCATCTCGAAAAAACAAGCAATTTCGGAATGCACTTAAGATATTTTTTTTTATCGGAATAGGACGCAGCCTTCAGATAGAAGAGGAAAGAGGAAGCGAGATTTCCCAGTGAACTCGGCCCCACAATCGAAAATGCTTTTTTCATACTTCACTTTATTTGAACATTATCCATCGAATCAACAGCAGGCTGTAAAATTCAATTTGACGTGAAATTGATATCCCTCTTCTGCAGTGGAGCTGTTTGGGGCTGAATTATGGAAGGGTGGTGCTCTGGAAGAGGCTGAGTGTAAACTTTGGCACGTGTGCAGGACAGTTCGAGCGGTCAGAGGAGCTGGCCGCTGGAGACAGGAACGGGTGGAGGGAGAGAGAAAGTAAATGTTTACCTTGCACACCTTGAACAGATGTTGAGGGTGACCTTGGCCTGAGGCTCTGGACAGTACAAGCTGCGGCCCTGGCTGAACTTGCTGCCGGACGGTGCCAGGCTGGTGACCCCCTCCATCCGCAAGTCGTCCAGGTCTTCTGTGAGACGGGGGTCAGACAGAAACGCCCATTAATCAGGGCAACGTCGCCACCAACATCCACATTAATCATACCCGTCTGTCTCGGGGGTGACACTGTACTCTGTGAACGAGGCAGTCGGACGTGGGAAAGCGAATATACAAATATGGCCCTTTTTTTTTTTTAGAAAACATACATCAAGAAATGGCAGCCAGATGTACAGAAATTAACGATGACGCTCATTAGAATTCAGAGCCTGGGTCACTGGGGAGGACAGCGCCAGGCGAAACAGAACTCTAAGGACAGGCAGGGCCCACATCCTGCCCACAGACAGGATCTGCTCTGTGTGCTCTCTCAGTCTCCTTGTGCACGGCCGCACCGCATGACAGTCTAAAGACGGGCCATATGGCGAAAACATGAGTGTCATCTCCGAGCTTCACTACAAACAGGTGCAGAAAGCACATTTCGGGTTTGGCAGCCCTTGCTGAGCTGAGCTGCAGCCGGATAAGAGAGAAACGCTCTTTGGTTTTCTGTGCACACAGCCGCTGCTTTGGAGAGCAGGAAAAGAAACTTGGGGATGTGAATTTGGGCTGCTTCCTAGAGTTAAACAGTGTTGCAATATCAGATACCATCAATTGACATTGTCACACTGTTCTGTGAAAGGGGCATATTTTTGCCATTAAAGGGTAACTTCAGAGAGAATCTAAAATTATAATATGTTGATCCGCCGCTTACAATTCTGGACAATTGCCCTTTAAAAAGGAAGGATCCCATCACACAATGCAAAAATCACCATTTTCTGCTCCAAATTCTTCCTTGCCCTAATGTCAGTATATAGCATTCCCCATCTCTAACACACGAGCAATGCATGGAAACTACATCTATAACTCCCTGTCAGTTTTTCTTTATCTCCATATGAGCCTTCAAAGCACGTACAGGTGGTTCTCTTGACGCTTTCAAGCCATTTAAGTTTTATTGAAACGTTGCTATTTTTAACGTTTCAGGTAAATTGTTCAATGCCTCTCGAATTGGTTCTCAGAATAGAAAGATTGCTCACATTTTTCATTTTATTTTAACCATCAAAGCAGACACTGCAATCACCTGGAGGTAAATGACTGACCCGCAGAACACAGAACACAGAACTGCAAAAAAAATAAATAAATAATCCTCATAGGATTCAATTGCTTTCTCATAACGAGTACTTTCATTATATAGAAATCAACTTCTCATATACTGCATGGTTAATCACCACTTTGCTCGCATTGATATAATAAAAACTGGCTGGTTATTCTTAAAACAGAGAGAAATTTGCTGTTGCTTGCTGAAACTTGCCGTTTCTGCTGTTTGTCTGTGACACGCTGTTGCATTATTGCTGCAGTAATGGCAAGGTCTTCGGGGCCTCTCTCCATTGCTTCCTGATCCACATGTTTATACACTGGCCATGACAGTGTTTATCATCAACACAAGTGGGAACTAAAGCCTTCAAGAGAAAAATATTTTTCATCACTTGAAAAAAAAGGGTTCACGCTCCTGTTTGTAATCTATGGGTTGCTTAGATCAATGTAATTTTAAGAAAAACCGGTCTTTTACTTTGCCGTTGCCGTTCAACAGACATCACACAAGCAGATTTCTGGGAAAGCATATACAGAATGTACACTTTGTGAATTTTTAATGAACTTATAAACTTGTATTGAAGTTTTCTGTCAAGCATCTTATGCTGAATGTTTTTTTTTGTGTTGGAAATTTGAATGGAAATGCACATGCAAGATCCAGAATCAACCGTAACTCAGGCTCTGAGTTCACACACCCTCCACCATTTGACAGTTGAAAAGCACGGAAATCCTCTTTGTTATTTTCTGCGCCTGATATTGTGTTACTCTGCTGACTTGCGTGTAAAATAAAATCACACCTTGAAAGTTGAGGAAGCGTGCCTAATCACTTGGATTAGGGGGAAAGATGCACGTACGCTGAGAAACTCTCCCACAGTCACCACCAGCCCTCGAATATGGCCTGTCGTGTCACTCTGAACTGATTTCTTGGATTAGGTCCCCACATGAAATGCCACATGAGCTGAACACAAGATATCTTTTGGGTGACACTTAACCAGGAGGCTCTTGCAAGGAGTATTATATACACTATATACCATGTGCCACAAAGTGCCACTCGGCTGTAACCCTGATTGCCTTCATGGTATATGCTGGGGGTTAACACGCAATAGAGATTTGGCCTCGCGCGTGGAGACAGCCTTGTTTGTGAAATACCGTTAAGTGTCGTGATATTAAATGTCTCATTCATCATTGCTGGTGGGATCCAAGTGGAATTGTCCCAGTGCCAGAGGCCACCTCAGGCTGTGGCTATTCATGGGAAAGTTCAGACTTGTGCCTCCTGAACCGTCTGGGTATGTGGGCCAGCTGTGGATCAGTGTGTCCATTTCCCAGAAGGGGGTCACCCGGCAGTTGCCGAGGGCGACAGCTTTAGTGTACAGTTTAGCGGCACCGCGCACCACCTCCGTGCCCCTGCATCCAGGGGAAAAGCCCTCGGTTTTTACAGCACACCTCTCTTGTTTGTCTGCTGAAGCAGAAACAGAAGTGAAAACAGGCAGGCGGGAAAAAAGTCAGCCATCAGCGTTTTGCAGTGACATCCTTACGTCTCAGAATACAAAGTGTCAACAAAAATCACAGCAATACGTGCTATGTTGCTGAAATTGGCTATTTTTTCCAGGGCAAAATGTCACAGCAATAAAGCCTAGCTAACCAAGATGACACGGTGTGCTAAAGCCAGTGTCTCCACCCTTGAAACGCTATCAATGGATTACGCCGCCCTCTCTTTGCCTGGAAACACTGTGACAAAAACATTGGCTGATCTTATCAGTGCTGGGCTTCTACCCCTTTTCTCTCTGAGCCAAAGGAGAAACTGAATGAACCCATAAACTCATCCTAATTAATTTGACTTCTGCTGGGCTTTCCGTGCGTGATTTCCCACAGAGATTTGCCTAATTTTTTCTTTTATGTGGGCTTAAATCTCCTTGTGTCACAAACGCGCCCAACGAGCCCGGGAATCTCCTTTCGCACTCGCTCCCCTTCGTCGCGCAACGGTGGAGCCGAGGCCTTGCCACGCCGAAGCTAAAGGTCCCGAGCAGACCCCCCCTTTCCCCCGCTCATCACAGGGGGCTGGAGCTGAAGAAACAAAGCTGTCAGCGCGCTACTTCCTAATCACTCCGAACAAAACGGCACACTGCTCCACATGTCAGAATAACAAAACCATTACACTGTTCGGCAGAAGATTGATTTCTGAGGACAGCATTGGAAAGAGCTCAACGCCGTGCCACCGACTCCAGGCTGACTTGGATCTGGTGAGCAGAAACATATCTATCCGATCAGCTGATCAGACTGCGTTACTAATTCTGGCCCCCTTTCCTTTGAACAGTTTATTGAAAATGTTGCTCATTTCTGGGAATGATCGTGCAATGTTTTGGCAACTGCGTAATGAGATCTGTTTTAATCATGTCATTATCTAGAATCCCTTTCACCACACTCAAAGACTGTAAAACGTCCTCTTGTTGGTTCAGCACTGATTAATGTTTGTTTTGTTACAGGGGTTTTTTTTTAGCAGCCCATAAACCAATCAATAAAAAAGGCATCTTGGTTAAAATGAACACGACATAATGAGAATGCAAAATTCACTCCCCGAGGCCGTCACTGCAAAGAGCTAAATACCTTCATAAATGTGTGGGGCACTTACCACAGCACTCACCAGCTGCCTCACTGCATGGCCCATTGAAGGCGGGTGTATGTGCTCAGTTACACATAACTATGTCTGCACTTCAGATGGTAACAACAAAACACACAATGAGACTGAGAATGCATTCAAATATCACTGGATCAGACTGAGATAAGTGTGTGCTGTATACTGCAATTACCGACAATACGATATGTAAACAATAGGAACTGTCACCCTTGGTGGCTTCTGTCTAGACAAAACAAGAAAAAACCCTCACACCCACACTGTCACCACACACACCCCCCTCTCATTCAGCCACTATGAAGCAGCCATGCAAGTCTCCAATGTCACTTGATAAGTCTCTCCTGATAAATAAAATGGGTCTAAGGCTGCTAGGAGTGGGGTGGAAGGTTTTTGGGAGATGTTATCCGAACAAAGGCTAGGCATGACAGCTTCTATCTCACAATTGCTTACGCAGACCAACAGACAAGGAACAAAGTTAGTCTCACTTCCTAAAAATCTTAACGTTGATGAAAAACTACCACTCTATTTGTAAAGAAAAGACTCATTCCTTCAGTAAATATGACTTTTTATTGAGTGGATTTCAGTTACTGATAACCATGTCCTACGACACAAGTAAAAGCTGCAAATTTCAGTGTCCATCATTCTGAAAAGTTAGTGCATGGTGTCAGTGTAGCAGATTCATCTCCAGTAACATTCCCCCATAAACACATTACTGAACTGAACCATAGCAAACTTGTCACATATCTGGAATAGAGAAGTAATTGAAATCACAGCTTGGGGATTTCGGCAGAAAGTGTTTAATCACATATTCAAGTGAAAGTGGGAAAAAGATCATTGGAACTATGTGACTTGGCACCCGGCAGGTCATTGTAATGGAAGCTTTGCCTTCCCTCACAGAACGGAGCGCTGTAATTAGTGACGCTTTTGCAATTGACAGATTTCACCTTCTTATTGAAGAAGAAAGCTTGTGGACTCCAAGACCTCACAGTCTTCAATAGCCTCATGCTGTTTACATTTGTGTTCCATTAAGAGCCAAACGCATAGCTCCGACTTGGTGGTTTGTCTTCATAGAGGCGACTTTGATGTGAGGAGGGAAAAATGCATTTGTTTGGCTTTGTAATAAAAACAATATTCCAGCTTTAATTTTCTAATTATGTCTCCATCTTCAATTGTATTTCTTTCCTCCCCCAAAGCATGCGAGTCAGAATCCAAACCCCACATCTTTTAGGGCGCTCTGCAATTATTATCAAAATCAGATGCAGAAATACGCATAAAAAGGAACATCACAAATTATGTCCAATGGAAATTCATATCACAATGTAAATTGGTTTCATTTATTTTAGGTTCAATTATTTCTAAATCTCACGCTAAGGACATTCTTCAGAACATATTCAATTCCTGTGATGTAATTTCCATTTTATATTGTACAAGCTCACTTAACCACTAATAGGCAAATAACCAAACATGGGGTCATTTGTTTAGAAGCTGTTAGTTAACATTCACCATACAAAACCAAACCAACCAAATGAATACTTCAAAGCACACAGGCAGGGTTAACATGTCCGGCAAAATGTTTAACACACATTAACACCTGACAAATATGTAGTTTACTTCTATCAAATTGTGGAGTAGTCTGACATACCTACATTAACACACTGCATCGCTTAAAGGAGGTTTTGCGAGTTTCAAAAGAAGATATGAAAAAAAAAATCATATAGTACACTCTTACAGGTTCAATGCTGCCATCTGCTGTTTATGAACTTAATTAATTTATGCAAGCAAATGAGGACAGTGAACTGCAGGTCTTCCAGATCCGTTTTAATGCAAATGCACGGCTCACTGTGTCTCCCAGCAGAGAGGTACTGTAGCACAATCATCTGGTTCCCTGCCAGAGTGAAGCAATCATGACAGAAATCTCTTTGTGTACACAGCCAAACAGGTCGACATGATTTAGCTCCATGTGAGTGATAAATACACAGAAACTGTGCAATGATTACACAGTAATTAATCCAGAAAGTCAATAATTCATCACTGTTTCAGCTATCTATTTGTCAACATCTCAATCAGGCAGCAGACATGAGCAGACTCCATGGGAAATACTTCGGTACTGACACATTAGATTTATTATCACTGTTATCACTCTTACCAAGAATCTACAATACACAGTGAGGTAAAGGAACATAAATACATTTCTCAGAACTTTTCAGAATGTAAATCCAAATATCATTCACCATTCCACACCACTAATAAATGTAAAAGGTTAAAACAATGTATATTCAATAATGTATTTAACATTAAGACCTGTGCATCAGATGCCTTACTGTAACACCACTACAATTTATCTCACTGTAAAGTTACCAGTTCGCTCATCCATTGAACATCCACAATATTTCAACTTTTAATAGAGCAGTGATTTTTATGAGACATTTTTCATACCACCAGCATATCATAACTGACATAGATGTTGCTGTCCTGCCAATCCTACCATATTTGAAAGATTTAGTATCGCAGTAATTTACACCATCGATGTGCATGTTATCGTCATCATCTCCTTGGAAAATAATACACCTCATGTTCAGCGTGATGCTACAGTGCAGCGCCGCTGTTTGTTTAGGCAGTTGCTGTGGCAACTGTTGTGTCTCTGCTTCCTGAAGCGAATGGATTGGCGTCAGGAAGTGAGGAGGGAGATGCCTGCCAACACTGGCAGTCCCCACAGCGGGGAACAAAGAGCTCAGCTGAACTTTAAGCCTCTGCAATCTGACCAGATTTATCAGTTGCCAAGAACCCCAAATCATTCAAGAGCAACGAGACCGAGCTGGGCCCCGCAACCTAAAACCGAGCCCGACCATTAAAACCGAGCGTTAGATTGAAACAATCTGAGATGACGAGATGCCCCAGCTTCTCGGCTCCCCCTTCTTTAATTTGGAGAGCAAGTCATTAATTAAAACTCGCACTCTGCCGACCCCGAGTCACTGCCTGGCAGAGAAGCCGCATTGCCAGACCCAGGCCTCACCACGGCCTCTGCGGCATCTCCTCTGAAGCCACCATTTGAGATGTTAGAAAACATTTTCTTTCAATTCCAGCAACACAAAAATCTAACAACATCTAATCCTGCCATAAAACATAGCCCTAATCCTGAATGAGAGTGCTGTGTTTGAACTGGACGAATGGTGGGACGATGATGTCAGAGCGAGGCCCTATCAATCACCCGTGGCTCAGAGACACCCCGGGATGAAGGTGTGGTCAGTCCCGCACTCCTATTTCATGTTTACCAACTGGGTGTCGCTGAGCACAATGGGGGTCTGTTGACTCTCAGGAAAGGCTTGATAGTTTCCACATGAGCGTCTCACCCTCAGAGGATCTTCATTACCAGCATTAAGGAGGCAGAGCTTTGATTTAAAGCTAGAGCGCCATGAAAGACACAGTCATTTTTAATCACTGATGCCAAATGCCTTATGTTAGTGCAGGGAGTTCAAGAGTTCCCCATGCAGGGAGGTCGAGATGTTCATGCACTGTGCCTGAGGTGTGGATTACAGATGATGTAAGATGGCATTCTTTGCCTCCCCGACACCCAACATTGCCACTGTCTCCACTGGGTTAGAACAAGCTTCCCCTGTCAAACAGAGCTCATTCTCTTCCACTTGTAGTCCTGGAGGAGGATAACTCATAAGAGACACCATTGTGACTTCCACCATAAAGAGAGTTAGATTACTTCTGTCTGCCTGGTGAGCCCACACTAGTCAAGACCATTTCCATTCTACTACACTAATTTCCTCTTTGAGAACACTGGATATTCAATGGAAATCTAATACAACAGTAACATTAATTCAATTTGACACCTAAAACCCCTGCGATGAAAGTTGTTGTCTTGCTGATTCTTGGAGAAGCATGCTGAATGGTTTCTCTAAGTCACTGTTACATTCCAAATTAGCCAGCAGTGTCCGCTGGAAATCCACAGGTTTCTGGTCTTAATTACTTAAATGGAGACTTTGATTGGATGTGATCCTGTTTTTCTATGTGTCAACAATCAGCTGTTGATTGAAAGGCATCTCTAGAACCCTCAGGACCATAGATTTCCCGGACAAGGGTGGAAACCACAAATCTATGAACAAAACAAGGATGTTTAACTATGTTTTTAACAATTTAATTCTGTGCAGTATGTCTCTTTTGGATACGCACATCTAATGTTTTCAGTAACTGGGGACAGATGAAAACAGGCAGCAACAGTTCATTTAGTTCAAGTTCACTTTGGGTTCAAAGTAAGACATCATAATAAAAACATGTTTACTAACCAGTATACCCAACAGTGTGGTTTATGACGAGGGAACTGGACCTGTAACCAGTGGTACTGGAGGTTTCAATCATACCCTACATGCTACAGTAAAGTGCCCACAAGTATTAATGGACAATATGTAATATATGAGGTATGCAAGTCTGCTAAGAAAATAAATTATGCAATAACTCTGCCCTGTCTACAGAAATCCTGGCAATAATAACTCTCAAAATAGTTCAAGTGTGTAATAAGTTTCACACGCAGTATGTAATGTAACAGTGCAAGTACTGGTCTCTTTGGCCATTCTGTCACTGGTGGGAATATTAGACTGTGAGGCATTCTGATATCCAAGGGATTCTGAGGGAGCTATTGAAGATTAAAGTTGTTTTCTTTTGTTGTATGTTGTTTTATTAACTAACCAAAAGACAAAAAAAAAAACGACTGGTGCCGAAACGAGGGTGTTTTCTCTTCAAGTTGGGCTCAGCTCGTAGATTTATTTAAACAATGCGGTTGCTTTGGTGCACTCAGAGAAGGATAAGCCATTTTTCGCAGTCTCACATTTTTATGTGAGTTATATTATATTCCACAAATGCCTTTATGTCAATAAACACAAAACATGAGTGTTCTCATAAAGTAGCTGTGCAAATGATGAGCAAGTTCAGTCTGCCCTGTACGATGTCTATTTTTACACATGACTCACATACTGACCTGATTTCATTTACATGTAAACATCACCTTAAATCCCCCTTTGAAACTTTAGATGTGACCATGTTTCACCAAAATTTTGTCATCCGAAAACCCCTTCCAGTATTCCCTATTTATTTCAAATGTTTTAAAAAGGTAAGTCAACCAGTTAAATCAACCAATTAAAATCAGCAGCTAAGTTCTGTCAGGAAATATTGTTGGTGTTTGTCAGCACTGAAGATCTCATCCAAAACGTTATGCATTTCGTGGCACTACAGATATTATTTTGTTGATTGCAACTCCTAGGATACAGTACCCAAAATGAGTCTAACAATATGCTAATGTAATCCATGGGTCTTTAATGATGATAATTCTGTGCACTGGTTGATGTTGCAGCTCATCTTGTGTTTGTGGTCAGTGTGGTTAGGATAATGGGGGTTACACAGGAAACACATTTCCATGTATTTCATGTGGGGAGTTATTACTTCATAACATTTGTAAACTTAAGAAATAGTTACAAGCGCCCAAATCATATTTTATGCAATTTAAGCAGCCATGTTTTGCTGTTTACAGCTGAGAAAGAAGTTGCTACAGATAAACATCTGATACTGATGATGTCACATATATATATATAAAATGATGCATGTAAAGTAATGGATGTGAAAATAACCTGTCATGACGATTACGTAGAAAAAAAAATCTGAATGTTGTGGCATACGTTTAATGGATGGAAAGACCACTATCTTAAGAGACTACTTCCCTCTAGTGGTGAAAACAGACTAAGCAATCCATGTTGAAAGAACTATGAAAAGATTACGTGCAGGGTACAGATTATACAAACTGGAAACACACTGGTGGTTCCAAACTTGACAGAAATGGCCACAAAAGTCTTTGTACTGAATTTTTTCTCTGTACTTTTTGAAATTAATTTTTAAAATATAGATTGCCATTATCAATACGCTTTATAATATTTACACACCCAATATGCTATATTTTATATTGACCTGTCATACAGTGTAGATACTCCAGAGTGCATGGAAATCACCTGTGTTTCACACACACACGCACACATACAGGCACACACACGCACACACACGCACGCACACACACAAACACACACACACACACACACACATGCACACACACACACATGCACACACACACACTCACACGTGCACACACACATGCACACATACAGGCACACACACACACACGCACACACACACACACACACACACACATGCACACACACACACTCACACGTGCACACACACATGCACACATGCACACATACAGGCACACACACACACACGCACACACACACACACACGCACACACACACACACACACAGCAGCTTGCTGTTTGTCTCCCATATGCTCCCACTGAATAAGGCACGTAAACAACTAAGACAAACTGTAATACGTCCAAAAGATACAAATGAACGCATGACAAATGAAGGGTAAATGATGGAACAGCAACAGGGAAAATGCTGATTCCTCATTAACATAATTACATTCACTTGGGCAGAGTTAATTTCTCAGCAGAGCGAACACAGCAGCGATGAGCCATTTCACATCCATTCACATGCCACTCTGAACAAAGCTGTGTACTTTGGTTCTCTCCGCACCGACTGTCCCGTTTTGGGAAAACGGCCTTGCAGATTTCATTGCACCATTTTCAATCTATATCAAAATCTCTATGATATTAGAGAATTAGCTGTATTATTAAATCACCAACATGCGCTAACTTCATAGAAAAAAAGAGTCAAGCGGTTTCCGTGCGTTTGGAAGATACGACGCGGACTCTGCTGGGCTCTTCTGCCTAATACCCTGGGTTTGGTTTCAGAAATGCACGCGTCAGCGTTCACGTTGCAGCATGTGGGAGAGCTGAGCGCAGGGAAAAGGAGGCAGATGAATGCCGACTCCTCTTCCACCTGGTTCGTTTCGCTGGCTCGCGGGTGCCGTTTGCAGACGGTGCGATCGGTACGCTTCCCTCACAGATGGTGAGCGCTGGCGGAGGTTCAGGCGGCGTGCGAGATCAGCGCGGCGAGTTATCATCTCCAGGTGTCTGCGAAGCTTAGCAGCGGAACGGATATGGAGGTGCTCACACACGCTCACACACACACACACAGGCAAACGTGCCAGACAGGGCCAGACCATGTGGAAGAAATCTAATAAAATACGAGACTGTATCTGCTCTCTCCTCATTTTGCCAACCGCCTGAAAAAATCCGTATAGCTCAACCTGTTAGGTATTAAAAAACGAACACCCCAGCATATCTGACTGTGGTCTGAATTCCACTCAAAAGTATAGGACTGCTCACAAGCAGCTCACTCTATTGCGCTTCCAAAAACTGCAATTGCAAAACAGGTGGCATAGTTTTTAGTTACAGATCCCAAAAGTGTGAAATGATTTGTCTCAGTAGGTACGGTAATCAGGCCCTGTCCTGACGGTCAAAATCAGTTTGAAAACTCATCTCTGAGGCAGGTGGAAGAGGTCTCATGACCGCACCATTCTGAGCACTATCTGGCCTATCGTTTGTGTGGCACGGACAGCGATTGGCCGATATCCTGTTTGCTGTGGCTCATTTGTCATCATTGGCATGGGACAGCTTGGCTCGTTTCCTGGTTCGTGTGGCCTTGTGTCACCATGGCCAGACCTTCTGCCACCAGAGTTTACGGGCTGCTGAGGCAACAAAGTGCTGCACCCCACGAGGACTGTCCCCGTGAGTCATCTGTCCCCGCTTTCCTGACCCCGCCGTACCTCTCTCTGCCTCTCATGTGGTGCAGTGCCTCCATTATGCTTAACGCAGCACCAACGGTGTGGGCAATGTGTGAGGACCGTGTACCGTCTCCATGAGGCTACGAATGCTGGTTGATCACTGTTGACCAGGACTAAAGTAAGAGGGGGTTCTCCCTCTTAATGTGTCACTCTTCCTCTGAAAGGAGATTTCCTTTCCACGGCTGTCTCAGATTGGTTCACCATCATTACCAGAGAATCCATCCTTGGAGGCTTTTACCCATCTGCAGGGTATTTCTTAAAATTAAATCTGCGCTGCCTAATTCAACCCATTTTTTTTGTAATGGAATTTACTTTCAAGACAGAATTTCAACTAAAATGTAATTGTTCTCTATGATATCATAATTTCATCATTTTTCCATTTTTTTATTACTGTCATCTGAAAACATTCTCTTGGTCTTTGATTTTTCCATGTTATTTTACATTCAATCATCTTTAGCTAAATCTTGTGTTTACACTACATGTAGCTTTCTTTGTCCTTACCCTTATCCTCTCCACAAAATGCTACACAAAACTTTGAACTCCAATCATAAAAGATTTTAAGTAACCAACTAAATCAAACCTGTTTACTGACAAAGCTGTGTTAGAGTGTATGAAAATGAGAAGATTTTAGCTCTCAATTTTCTGTAAGACCTTGTCCGACTGTCTCCTCTGAGGTAAAGATTCAGCAATCATAATGAAATAATTTAATCTTCACAGATGCTTCTGCGTGCTATTCTGGACTAACTGTCAAAAGGATCCCAACAAATCTTTTTCATCTCCTCCAGCAGAGGTCAGCGTAACCGTGTTTAATTAATGTACGTGCAACTATCTTCCTATCAAGAACATTATGTCTATATTAAACACATACATAGGGAAAATATGTATATCATGACTATATATATATATATATATATATATATATATATATATATATATATATAGAATGAAGACCTGAACTGTCTCCTCCACTGTAGCTAAAGGAAAACAATATAGGACTGAGGCTTGAATTTTGCTTTGTGCTACCTTGGCTACATTGGACAGTAACTGACAGTAGCAGGAGCCTATGGGTGCACTCAGCCTGCACATGCGGAGGGCTGTCCTCTCCCCGGAGCCATTGCTCACATGTCCACCATGGCTTGGCAGGTTCAGGGGACTGACAGCTGTAGCGCGATCGAGAGGCAGACAGCTCTCGTGGGCCTCGTGTTTCGCACTCCCATACCGTCACATCTGTCACACTACAAGCCCCTGGCAGTGAGCTTGATAAGTGTGATACGGTCCTCTCCAAGGACCCCTAAAACTAAAGCCTTTTACTTCCTTCTGGAGGAACTTAAAATGATGGAAGTGCTTCAAAATAAAAGTATGCAGCCAGCAAAAAAAAAAAAGTCCAAAAATGCGATTTGTAAAGGGGCATTGCACCAAATTGCTTTTTAGATGACACCACATTTATCATGCAGCATGATTTCTGCTGCCACCACAGCCAAATCATTGTTCCGCCATAAAGCAGTCTCAATGCACATGAAGTGTACTCCTTTCATTACAGTAATGACCACCGACATGACCATTTGGGACGTAATCAATATGGTGGCCGTCTAAATAATGAACTCAGCGCACTGGCGCTTTCCCCACTGGTTCTGCAAAGAAGGGCGCGGTGCCCTTGCAGTGAAGGCCTCTGAGTTGAAGGGGGAGGCACATGGATTTTATGCCACTGCCAGCATGGGAAGGGTTTCCAGCCGAGCTGCTGCTGCATAATTGAGCTTCATGCATCCCTGCTGGGTTGTACTCTGAAAGTGGGGTCTGCAGCAGACACTGAAAACCAGGGAGGCATGTACAAACGGAAACCTGTCAGGCATTTCCTTATAGACTAGACCCAGTCTGCTCATTACAGGAGTTACCTCCACTAATGGGCTGACGCGTGCATCTAGTGAATATCTCGTCTCACTCCTCTCCTATAGGGGCAAACACAGTGTGCAGTCTGCCCACTTCTTGCCAGTGCTAAACAGCATCGTTATTAGTCCTCCCGAGTCTGGATGGAGTTGAATTCTGACACCCTGCCGTTAGCTCCGGGGTCTGAAGCAGAGCCCTCTGATAATGCAGAGCTCCTAATCCGCAGGTTTGTAATCTGAGATTAGCCGCGGCGATGCGCCACCCTGTCCCGGTCGCGTTTCGTGCCCGCGGCGCTTTCCCACACGGCTCCTCGTTCCGCTCCCCCGTCCCGCGGCGAGTGACCTTTGGAAAGATGCCGCCGCCGCCGCCGCCGCAAGCTAATCCCATCATTCCCAACATACTGCTGAGGGTGGAGATTTCTGTGGATCACAGGCTTACATTAGTGCCACAAAGGGAGCGTATCAGATAACACGGCGCAGATAACGGGTGACATAAATTAAAGATGAGCGGCGGAGTCCGTCGACGTCTGGCTGGAAGGGACAATGAGGGCGACGTCTTGCGCAGCGCCGCCGAGCTCGCGTCCCTCTCTCGCGGCGCGGGTGCCACGTCCCCTCAACCCGTCCCCGCTCGTCACACAGCTGTCCCCGGTGCCTCTGACACTCGGCGTCACATGTCACCAGCGGACAGGATCTGCCACTCTCAGCCTCTCCACATATCTGACATATCTGCGTATCTGACCGTCAGGGGGGGATAGGCGAGCCAGCCTCCGTCCCGCACACAGGACATGGTGACACATTCATAAAACTCTCGCGGGGCGGATTTTGGCAGCCTTCGAAGAGCAAATTTAAGGGGACGGCACTCCATCGGCAGAGCTGTGCAGAGCTCAGGTGAGTGTGTATCTGACGATGGTCTCACATTAAGAGAATGTGCTCATTTCTGTCCATGGCCTCAGATATTTCACACTGAACAGGAAATGCCAACTTCACGTTACAATAACTAATCGGTTAAGCAATTCTAATTAGATAGCTGTATGCCAGTACATAGCACATTTTATGCATTAGACATGTGGTCCATATCAACAGACCCCTGACTCGTTGTGGTATCTTAAATCATTGAATGCAGCTTTTTAGATGGCTGAAAGCACAGGACTTTGGAACTTGAACATGAAAAAACTGTGATATCCTGGTAAGAGGAAACACCGAAGCCAAATCCTTCAACATCATGCCTAACAATATTTGAATGTATTGTGTTTCAGTGTGTCTAATTAAAGACATGTGAAACAATAATCAAATTGCCAGAATCTTTTGTTCTGGTTCCAAGTTCTCTAGTCTTCCATGCTTAAATGTTTACCATGTGGCTCTGTGAATCAGGGGGGAAAAATCCACCCAAAAGACCTGAAATGAGGGCACACAAGTGAAGTGGATTGTGAATAAGAACAGCATTCATGGCCACATCTTAGAAATCCTTCATGTTGCCCTAGCTAATAAGGTTACACAACATGAAACATAAAGGTGATTATACAATCACTGAAGCATTTGTCATATCTCAAATGCCCTATCTGATTCTCAGAGGGTGACTCTCATTAAGATCTCCCCTCAAACCAATGTGACATGAAACATGTCAAAGCTGCCAAAGGGAGAACAGGACTGAGACAATTAGCACTGATAAGAGCCTGACCTTTGGCCTTGACATGAAAGGGATTGATATTCAGGGTAATCACATTCCGCAGGCTCAGACTTGCCACCGGCCTTCAAATGACAATCAGCTGTCAAGTGGTGTAAGGGGAAGATGGAGTGCAAATGGTTCGTCATACTCTGTATGCATACCGTATAATCAGTTTGCAGGTCTGTGTGTGGAACCTTCCCTTCAGTACAATGGCATTTGCATTATAGAGCGGGGTGCTTGTGTTAGTTACCCAGTAGCTCCATGGCATCATCCTCGTCATCAATCTCATCCTCGGTGACTGATGGGGCGGAGCTGGGTGTGGAGTCGAAGGAGTCTTGGGACAGCATGGCTGCCAGCAGCTTCTTGTGGTGCTGTTGTTGCTGCTTCAGGCCCTTGCTCTTCAGCTCCATCTTCAGGCTGTGGGGCAAAGGTGCAAGAGGAGGAGTTTAGCCCCGTCACACAGTCTAACTCATTAGGACTCCTCCCCAGCGGTGCCGTGAGAGAACGGTCTCCAGCCAATCACATCACATCGCATTGCTGCAGGGGGGCAGGTCCCACCTGAGTGGCCACTGCGATATACCATGGTGGCTCCTTGCATTGTGTTTGTTGTGTCACGTGACCCCCCCCCCACACACACACACACACACATACACACACACACACACAAACACTGCCCTTGTTTGGCACCTCTCAGCGGATAGCTCAATATGATAAATGAGCTTGCCTTTTAAGGATGCTGCTGAAACATCTCCCTCAGCTGATCACCGGGAGGCGAATACACGGAGATAATTGCAATCAAACCACTTGGAAAAGAGACTCCTTGCCACTAAGGTAGAGGAGGAGATTGCCTTAAGGTGCAGGAGGATCCAACCCAATGGGAATCTCAGGTGTACATGAATCACAGGTGTATGAAACCATTATCTCCCCTTGAAAACGTTCCTGTGTGACACTCCAGCTGAATGAAACATGCAGCATTGATGGAAAAATGTAGCATTTTGTGCTAAGTGCAATGCGTGATGAAATATGCCAATAAATACATAAGTGAATTAAGTGGTGATGGGAGGAGTGTTGTGGAGTAACATTGTGTGGCACTGTAATATCTCTTCCTCTCAAATTCACACCTCTAGGGCTCATGCTTAAATGTTTCATAAGCAGACTTCAAGACCCACACCCAAGGTTTCTAAGAGACCACAGTGAAAACTGATTTATATGTCGGGGGGTAAGGTCCAATTTAAGAGTTACAGATTAAGAAATTAATCATAAACCTACACTTTGCACCATGCGCACGGTGCAAAACATATTTTAATATCCTGTCAGTAACAAGTGATTAAAATAGGCTTTAAGGGTTTAATTTGATAGTTATCTCCAAGTGTTTACAGATAATTTAAAGGTCAATATAAGTGCAAAACTTTCTTAATATCCTGAGCGGAACATTATTATGCTAATGTGGCATATCAATATTGGGAAGGGAGATTGCTCTTTTTTTTCCCTTCTTTTTGATATGACAGCAGCACAGTCAATTTATTCAAGCACCCAACAATATTACTTTGTCAGCAAGCTTGCAAGCCATGTTCCCATATCCATGTACAGACAGAAAATTTTCCTACATCTTACTCTGAAAGGAAAACATATCTCATAAAGACTACTAACATGAAAACAAATTTTAGATTAACACAAGATCAACTACAGGAACCAAAACGCAGACTGTATCGCAGACGGAATCCGATAAATTTTTCTCCGCAAATAAATATAGCACTACTGAATAGCAGTCTGTTAATCTGATTATCCTAAATGTGATTTGCCATTTTTTCGTTCACAGATATGATTAAGTAACCAACCTCGGTTTGGAAGGGAGAGGTGGAGATGTTGTTCGGCAAATCTGCCCTAATTAAGTGATTGTGCTCCAGGGTGCATAAAAATGCAAGCAGGCCTCTCTGTCAATGACACACGGTTCTGTTTGTCAGAACCACAGGAGCCTGATAAGGCAGAGAAGCACCCATTACCCACATGCATATTACACGCCCCTGCTAGGAAATTAGGAATTAATTAGGAGCAGAGCATACGTCAGACAGCTGTCTATCTGAATTAGATGAGGACCTGGCTTAAGTCTCCGTGGCAAGATGATCAAACGTCAAACAAAAAAAAAAAATGCCCCAACAAATACAAGAACTTGTCTTTACCACACCATTTGGCATAGGGCAAACACACAGTGCAACTCAAGGTCTGTTTTTAATCAGCACTTAACGCGCACCGAGGATTGTATCACAAATATTTACACAATGTTGGATTTCCCATGGAGGCTTTGCCTGATTATCCACCAGATTTCGTGTGAGCCTCTCACCTGATGCATTTCCTCATTCAGACAGCTGGCTCATCCTCACCAGGCATAATGGGAAGAGTCAGGACCACGGTACAACAGCACACGAGTATGACAGAGAGATAAATACCTAAAGGCACACTCTTATGTAGCATGCAGATTTCACTGCAGTCTCTTTTGTGGTACAAGTGAAACGCACTGGAGTGCCGTATCGTATTTCACCATGCAATTAAAACAATACAGTACAGTAAAACAAAACAGGTTCAGTCGCCAGATATGTATCGAGGGGGGGAGTAAAAAGGAAATCATTCTATATTCTTATTAACTGTGATTGACTGGACAGTCTTGACTCTTTAATTTGTTTAAATTTATCCACAGTATGAGATGAAGACAAATTTTCATTTTATGCACAAATTAAGACTGGTTTGTTTTGAATCTGAATTTCAGTCATAGCAAACAGAATCGACTGAAGTTTTAACATGGCACGTACACGTTATTTCATCCATTCAATCTAAACTGTAACAACCACCATAAAACAAGTAATTGCCAATAAGAAGCTCCTGCCCGATAACAGGGCACCACAGAGACACCTCTTCAGCCCTAATCGGATTGCTAGAGGCAGTCTTTCGTACTGTAATGAATCCCAGTGTGTCTGTTATGCTTATGACAGCAAACCCTGCTGCAAACCTGAACAAGTAGGATTTCTCCTGGCCTCTTACTACCGCCTACATTGCTGCTGTATGATGGAAAGCACAGCAACATGTGCCTGTATATGTAGAGTGTTATGTATTGTGTCAGTGTCGGTTATGTATTGTGTTATGTATGTGCGTATGTGTGTGTATTTCTCCTTTTCAGTCACTTCTCAGACACTTCTCTCTATAAGCAGGATAGCACTGGGCCTCCCACTACATAGACATGTGATGGCTGCACAGTGACACAGGCAGAGGATCAGTTCAGAGACGCCTGTCACTCAAAGCTTTGGGTATTCTCTGGCGCTAACAACTGATCCTGGATCAGTTTACCAAACCCTCACCCTAACCCCACACAACTGGGTGAAAAATTTACCCAGAAGGTGATGTTGGGGTAAGTATCCTGGGATAAAATATGTGTGTGTGCTTTACTCAGGAAGAAGATGTGGTCTAATGCTGCAGAATGGTGTATGCGGGAAAGAAGCAAGGTGCAGCTACGAATCCTATTGTGCCTAATGTCGTGCCACTGGGAATCCTGTCCATATCTCATACACCGGCGCCACAGGCAGCCAGCACTGCAAAACGGAGAGCCTTCAGGAGCTGAGGCAATGCGCTGTCACAGACGTAATAACAACATAAAAAAACATTCATATGGCAGACAGGCGCAGAGCTGTTTTGGCAAGACCGTGATCGGGGATGAAAAGTTCTACAGAGATGCAATGTGGAGATTAACCTTTGGAAATTCTCCTTGTAACTCGGGGGGAAATTAGGCCGATGCCTCGCTTCAGAATACAGCCTTGCGGGGGTGGAGAACGCCCTCCTCCTTCCTTGGTGAGAACATCATTACCTGAGCCTGAGGACTTGCAGACCACTCGTCTCCATTGACACCTGCCTGTACGTTCTCTGGGGATGTCAAGGCAGCGAGACCTTCGCTTATAGAGCTATAACTAGTCCCCAGACTTCTTAACAATGTTCCAGATATTAGACATTGGATAAAAAAAAGTGTCTGTTAGATATTGGTATGAGGAGTGGAACAGCGCTCACACGTTGATAGAGCTCATTAGTGCAACTACTCCTGGGCTCTATTAAGGATTATATTGCCTGTTTGGTTAAATAATGGTCCCCGCACAAAGGACTCCCACCTCCTTGAGCTAATGCAGTCGGAGGGGTCTCCGGAAGCTCGCTTTGTGTCTCTGCCGTAATTGTCATCGTAAGGCTTTTTAGTTCCACCTTCGCCTCGTCCCTGCCTAATTTCCCCACAGCCCCATCCATGCCGCTGCGCCTAAGCACAGCCCTTCAGATATCCTTCAGAGACCTGTCAGGAGGATTCTCGTTCTCACGGGCAAGGTGTGAAGCTCAGTGGGCGCTGAATGAGGTCAGGGGGAAAAAACGAAATCTTTATATTACCGAAGGAGCGCGGAGCCAGCAGGAGAGCAAGGCTCATTAAAAGCGTCTGCCAACGATGCATCTGCCAGCCCACGCTGCCTGCGGATTACCGCCGTGAAGAGTCCTGCTGCGATGTCATTGAGCTTCACCAGAACAAATAACCTGGCCATCAAACTAATAGATTACAAGGAGTACAAGACCTTATGTATTTGTAATCAAGAGCAATAGTGTACGCGGCATTCCAATGCACGGTTTATGTGAGCAAAGCATAACCAGATAACCAGAACCAATGTTATGACAGAAATGTCAACAACTGCCTCTGTGTGTAACATTAGCTTGTGTGGCCCCCGTACTAGAATATGCTGTATAAATGTTAGTTTAAAAAATGACAGCTGCAAAAAAATTTGGACTATTTTTGAAAAATCGGGAGGCATATTTAGATCGCTTTCTGTATGAATATGACAGAAGGCCAAGTCAGATTAGCTTTGGAGTGAAAAAGTACAACTAAATCTTAGTCTTTTACAACAACAAGAGAAAAAAAAAATTTGAAAGTGTTTGACTGTTATTCACAGACATTGGAAAAATGACAGCAGTATATTCTGCAATGTAGCACAATCACAGCATTTTACAATACACATCAAATTTCATCACTCCAGTCATCTATTATTAAATGACTTGCTGAGCAGATCTCTTATTCATTATGACAGAAAACTTAGAGAATTTTACAGGGTGGTGCAAAAGTCACATCCCATTGTGATTCTGAATGATTAATAAAAATATATATTTCCTCTTAAAGTAAGTGATGGCTGCAAGGTTAACACAAGAAGAAGCTCAAGTTGTTTTTTTTTTTTCTGAACGGAACAGAGGGTGCTTCACATTGATCTGTTCTTGCATAAGTCAATTAACAAAACCTGAGAAGGCTACCAATTGACTTCAGAACTGCGGGAATTAATAATTACTCAGTTCAAACATATGGAAAAGGTTCAGACATCATGTATTTGTCTAACAGTAAAGTAAAGTGATCTTAATGGCCACCAATCAGACCAACTCTTAAGATTTTTCCTTGTATTTGTACCATCATTTTTCCTTGTACATTAAATAGCTTCTCATTTGTGACTGTGTATACCATATGTACTCTATATCCCATTTACAGTACCAGTCAAAAGCTTGGACATACCTGATTAATGGGAAACATGCATTCAAAGACATTTGATATAGACTCTGAGACTTATGCTTAATTGCTTGAAATTTGTTTCTTAGACAAATATAAAAGTGAAGTTCAAGCCTATGAAGCCCAGTGAAGTTAATGCCTCTATATGCATTTCTTTCCAAAAAAGGCTACTTTGAAGAATCTAAAATATAAGATAGCTTTGATTTGTTTAAAACTTTTTTGTAACTGCAGAATTCCATTTGTGTTATTTCATACTTTTGATGTCTTTGCTATTATTCTAAAACATAAAAAAGTAGGTGTGTCCAAACTTTTGTCTAGTACTGTACGTACAGAGGATCTGAAGTACAGCACCTCGTAGTTCATTGCTGTAAACTCTAAAGCACCGTTTAATTTCAGCGTGCAGCTTTTATGAATGTTTATGGAATGAAAAAAGGAACGGTCAAGCTGTCAACCCCCCACCAAGCACTGCACAGGGTTCATAGGAGCTATTACAGCACACAGGGGAAGGGAGAACAGAGTGCAGTTTGCCTTATGAAGGACGCAGCTGGAATCCTCCTTCCATTACTATAGAATAATGGTGAGGATGGGAATCAACAGTATTTTCAATAGGTATTAAAAAAGCTGGTGGAATGCATTTTCCCCTAGCTAGCTAATTAAAATCTTGATGTTCTGAGTTTGTTGTAGTTATACAGATCGGTGTTTTGGGAGGGCTGCTGTATCTGCCCCTAGGCAGTGTAATTTCACTTTAATCCAGTGAAAGAATAACCTAATGGAATTAAGTCAATTCTGTCAGCAGGGCCTGGTGTATGATTAATGGTTTAATATCAGATCGACTCTAATTAGCTGCATTCTCAATGGTAGGCCTGTGCCCCAAGAACAAACATGTGGTCCTCACGCGCCTACAATTAATATCACCTTGACAACATCTGTAAGGGGTGAGAAGTTGCAATGTACTATCTGTACAGCTGCAAACATATGTGCATTTTACAAATGTAATTGCTTCCAAGAAAAGGCATTGCTGAACTCACATGCACACATTTGGCAAACAGCATGTATGTATTAAAAGAGCAATATGATATTAAAATGGTCCACGAGCAGATTGATATTATGACTTCTAACATTGCATGCTCAGGGCTTATCAAAAGAACTGTGTGGGAACATGATGTGCTGAAATTATCAACCTTTTTTTGTCTTTAATGAACACTATCTACTTCAGACCATCAAACAAATCTCAAGAATTAAGGGTATTCTGGTTCTCTTCTCATAAACAGGATATGCAGTTTCTTCCTAAAGCTTGTATACTGCATGCTGTTGCATGATTTGCCAATTCAATGAGGTTGCTTGAGCTGGATTAGATTTCCTTTTTCTTGAGGAGTTATTGACTTCAATATGTTCACAAATACTACACAATTACAACAATAACAGGTCTTATTAGCAAGTATTAACAGGTCTTAGTAAGTTCACTTCTATAAGAAAAACTGCAAGAACATCATTAACCATTATACTGTATATTTGAAAAATTGATTAAATTCTGCTTGTTGGTTTCTGTAAAACAAGCTCACATTTAATCACTGCAGCTATAATGAAACTCATATCCTGAATACTAGTGACCACCATGAATAATGCTTTCAATATATGGTGTCCCAAAGAGAAAAATATGCATAGGTATGGGGCCCAGGAGAGCTACTTTTTCTTTTTAATGTCACCTTGTCCTTTAGTATGAAGGCGAAATTATGTTCCAGAAATAAAATATAAATTCCACTACTAAGAATAAATAACCTAATAATATAGAAAATTCTGAAATATCTGTATGACTATCAGTATAAAAATATCACTTATTTCTGGCCTCAACGAAAATGCTGTAGAGAATAAACCACTCTCCACTCAATGTCTGAGTGGCTCCTCCAAAGTAATGGTAGTACCTGATCTTACCACTAGGTGGACAGAGGCTTGCTGAGTTGTCACAGCCCCTGTTCAGTTCTTGATTTCCCATTACATCATTTATTTTCTGTCTGTTTACATTCCTATTCATATTGCCCAACCAAGGCCTCTCAAAACAAATGTGGTTATGCAACCACTCAGTATAATTGCAATGCCCTTTGTCTTCCACTCTGAGAAGAGAAAACGCGAGAGCTGTGTTTTTCTTATATCTTGCGTGTCTGTTTTTCTCAGTTTCAGTACCAGCCCAACTCCTGATATTCACAGTATTTCAACATGCACAAACGCTCTACCTAAAGCGCTGGACAAAGTGCACTGTGGTCAGAATGGATAGGGTCCCCTGGTGGCAGACACAAGGCATAGACTGTGTGCACACTAGACTGCAGTAAGACATGGGAGAAACTGTCATGCAAACTAGCGACATCCTCAGATGTAGGTTTCTGTCAGAATCCCCGGACAGCTGAAGAGAGTACACTTAACACTTATCTGACCCTGCAATGTGTTGCCTCCTCTCCAGCCTTCCTAATTAGAGTGACATTCCAGGCAAAACTTTGAGATTTATCTTTTCCCCTTGGGTCTGTGGCTTTGCAGGTTTTTGTCACACTTTAATGATTTGGTTTCCTTTTTTCAAGGGCACAGAATCCTTCAGACAAGTTACTAAATTACACTAGATTTCATTTCTCCCACTAAACAAGATTGACTATCTCTCTTTCTGTCAAAAGACTGTCAAAAGAAAAGCTGCCTGGGAGAGGGTTAGCAAACCACAACTACAATTTGCATCTTAATATTGATTTGAACTGCAGGGTCACGTCTTCATTCAACATTTGAAGACTCAACTTGAAATTGAAATATCATCTCTGTTTCTGTGTATAATGTTTGGGTCAAGGGAAATGCTTTAACATTAGGCAAACATAAAAGCAATGCATACGGTAATCTATGCAGAGAGAGATCACAGAAAGTCTGAGTATGTTACCATTTACTGATTACAGCAGCAGTCACCAAATGGCATTTTTGACACTAGGCATTGCACTGTGTGAAATTCATAAATGCTTAAACACACACACACACACACACACACACACACACACAGTCTCTCTATTTTTCTCTTTCTCTCTCTCATACACAAAACACACACATTCACACATGCATGCATACACGCAGTTTCTCTCTCTCTCTGTCTCACACACACACAGTCTGTCTCTCTCTCACACACACACATTCACACATGCATGCACATTCACACACAATCTCTCTCTCCATCTCTCTCTCTCACACACACACACATACACAAACACACACCTTCACACACAGACACACAAACACACAACACAGACACACAGACACACACATTCACACATGCATGCACATACACACACAGTCTCTCTCTCTCTCCCTCTCTCTCTCTCTCTCACTCACACACACACATTCACACATGCATGCACATACACACACAGTCACTCTCTCTCTCCCTCTCTCTCTCTCTCTCACACACACACAAACACACACCTTCACACACACACACTCACACATGCATGCACATACACAGTCTCTCTCTCCCTCTCTCTCTCTCTCTCTCGCTCTCTCTCACACACACACACACACACAGACACTCACACACACAGTCTGTCTCTCTCTCACACACACACACATTCACACATGCATGCACATTCACACACAATCTCTCCATCTTTCTCTCTCTCTCTCACACACACACACACACATACACAAACACACACCTTCACGTACACAGACACACACAAACACACAACACACACACACACAGACACACACACACAAACACACATCCACACATGCCCGCACACCCGCACAGTGTCTCTCACACTCACACACAGCTCACCTTCCAGCTGGGCTGTTGTCTTCGTTCTCCCACACCTCGGTCTTGGCTCTGGGTACCGGCGGCTGGAGCATCTCTGCCGCCAGCGGATCGGCGTCATCCTCGGCGCGGCCCACCCACTCTCCGATTACTCGGGGCCGCATCAGAGACGAGCCGTAGGCCCTTAGGTCCTGCGGGAGAGACGGAACCCGGGTCGCCTGTGTCCGTCACCGGCCTGTCCATCTTACACCCCCGCCCCCCGCACAGCAGTGCCCCCTTCCCCGAGATGATGGACGTGTGCGTGTCCCCACACTGAGACTGAACATTAATCTTAGAGCTCTGAGGATGTACAGCCACCACTGAAACCCCACAGAGGGTTTCAGTTATCCACAGCTTCTCCTGTGAGACTTACTGCTACATCTCTCCGGCATGGCTGAAGGGTTTCCTGCACTCTTCCTGTCTGCTGCACATTCTTGTTAATTTCTGCCCAAACAGCCACTTCAATAGTGTATAAGGGGCATTCATTAGAACTACAAAACATGTAGCCCTAGTCTGCAGTGCATAGTTATGGAACTCGCTGTCACCAATCACTGTGGCTGCAATAAGTCAGTGTATGTACATATATTAGGCCCAACTGGCAGGCAAAACGATATATAAATTATCTTGAGGCACTTGAGGACAATACACTGAAGCTACATAAAATGAAACTGCAAAAAAAATGTAAAGGGTACTTTGGTAGCCCTTCATATCTCCTGAGGATGAAAATACACGCTGTCAGAGCGAACATTGTAATGACAGGGTCTATTTTTCATGAATGTTTTTGCTTGAATGACTGCATTTTGGTGTCGGCAGGTGGCTTTATTAAAGTTTTGACTGCGCTCATTCCTCACAGAGAGTTCTATTCAGCCCAGTCGGTGGTGGAGCCGTACTGCAGCACATCTTAATGCCAGATACAGCTGTGGCTGAAACGGACGTAACATAAGTCTGAGGGAAAGAGAAGGCACAAAGCTCAGCTCAGACACAAAGCCTTCACCGGAGGGATATCTGATTAGCCCACAATCTCCCGGTAAACCTACTGAATCCATATTGCATCACCACGTTTATGCCGCTGAAGCACTGGCGTGATATCATGAGTGCAGTTCTGATCCTTATCACAGTCTGACAGCTGGCTGACATGATTTGGTACCCAAAAAAACTACTTAGCGTTTAGCGATCGCTTTGATTGCTCTGTCATATCTTCCCGTTATCAGTTCCCTTCATTACTCTATGAGGATGACGGGGTAAGAATGGAGACAGCTTTGCATTTAAAGTGTGTGAATTACAAAAACAATATCCAAATAATGACTTTAAAAAGACCTTAACAGAAATCGCTGAAGATATTGGAATAGTGCCTACTGTTGCTGCATGCTGGGGGTTTGCTCTGTGCTGGGAGGACTGTGGCATAATCAAGCTGCTGTATGGAAATGCAGATACTTTTTATTCTGTTCAGGCCTCTAGCTTACGCTTCGTAACATTTAGGATTTTCCCAGGGAAAGGAACAAGGATGCATTTCTCTTAGAAAAAGAAATGAATTCTAGTCTCAAATGCATCGATGTTAAATTGCTTGCTATTCATCGCACCTCAAACACTCCCCAGTCCCTCCCTGGAGGCTGGGTGATGGTCAGGGCAAAGCGCCAGACTGACAAACAGGTAGATAAAAAAGTCCTTCCCCCGGAATACAATACAATACAATACAAAACAATAGCAAGCGCATCAATCAAGACGGGCGCCGTCAAAAAACACAGGGCACTTTCACTACTGTTGCCTACATGATAGGGCCACCATCTTACAAAAAGCAGTGTCAAACAAGACACCATGCCAGGGAAAATGAATGGAACACATACCAGCGGTATGGCCAGGAGAGAAATGAAAACACAATGAAAAAAAAACACTAAAGAGCTGCCTGCTTACATGCTTACACAGAATCCCCAAAAGCACATTGTCCTCTTCTACCCAACCTGATCTAGTTTGATTCAGAAGAGAACAGTATCATAAAACAACTGCAATGCTTGATAAGCAAAATAATTTGTTCTACCAGAAGAATCAAATTATGGTATAACTGTAGCGTTTAGGCCATAAAGAAATTCCTTCCTCTCAAATGAGCACACTTTTGGCAATTAATGCCAAATATGGTTGCAGATTTATGTAAACTCCTCTGCACAGACTGATCCCACAACATGTGCATAATTATATAAATATGCATAATGATGTATTCATTGTGAACAAGTGAGCTTTTCAGTTTCCATGAACACGTTCTATTCTAAGGAGATACTGGTAATAGCCTTGTGTCATGTAAGGAGAACAAGTATAGATTACATGGTCTGTTCTCTCTTCTGCATGTTTTAGGTAGTCCTGTGTATTTTTTTAAAAGGTAAAATGCAGTGAATCACAAAATTCCAAATCAGACATAACAAAATAATAACACAAACGCACCAGCTGCACATTAAGCTCATGTTATATTCTGTAATACAATGGCACAAAGAAAGACACACTTCCAATGGTTGGAATGTCCCCTTGATTACTACTGACAGAATAATATGTACTGTATGCAACAGTATAATAACTAAAATCTTCAGGCTCACTGCATGCTTAGCAATGGTGTACAAAGCATTACAGCCTGGCCATGGGCCTCATCAGAGGTTCCAAATAATAATTGGAGACTCAAAGGGCTGGTTTACATGGGCCATTAATCTCATTACTCATGCCACATTTAACACAATAAAAAAAAAACATTTTACAATGCATTTTACCTGGTCAAGCTCATCAGAGACCGCAATGCCTGAAAGACAGAGGGGAGACAGCTATTCCAAATGGACTTTGGTGTACAGCAGAATTGTAAACAGACTAAAGTTACAGTTAATTGGAGCAAAGGGCATCCTCTGGACATGTGTGCATCAATTCACTATTACAAACTTCTTCCTCTTTTATTTTCAATTGTACAGTGGAATATGAATATCCTAAGTCTATTATTATCAATTGGACAAATAAAACCTTAAATTTAAAAGAATAAAAGAACAATCTCTGTGAGATATTAAGTAGTCTGCATTTTGAAATATAACACTTCATGAGCTTAGCAATGAACTCTAATAGACATATTTGTGTAATGCTGCCCATTATTTTAAATATTATTTGATACAGTATCATGAATGGACATGAAATCAATTTACGTTTCCACATCAAGTGCTATCGAGATGTGCCTTCATTCGCAAAAATAAAGGAAATGACAATTGACACTTCTGACTCTCCAAAGAAACCCTGAGGACTGAGATGACAGGCATTTAGATATAGTTTCAAAGGACGGTTATTTATCAGAAGAAATGCACTGAAGAGTGCTAACAGGAATCATGGCTCACTAATAAAAGCCAAACGAAAGCACCAGGAGTGAGGACATGCTTCAAAGGCATAATATGTCAGGGCTCCAGACTAACTTTTCCACTGGTAGCACTGATGCTACCAACTTTCTCAGTTAGTCGCACCAGCACATGATTTGGTAGCACCCTTTTTTTTTGGTACAGCATGCTATTGACCGTGCATGCTGATGAATAGTTGTCTTAATTTGCATACCCTAGTTTTGCAATGATGTGAAGATTGACAGTGACTCGAGACTTGATATTTGCAAAATATTTTAATCTGAAATTTGAAGTTTACCTCGTACCGCAACCATGGGTACTGCGTTAGCCATTGTGGTTTTTAACCTTTTCGCGCACACCGGTCACACCGGTGTGATTAGAACACGAAATTGGAAAAATTCTAGCTTTGAGGAAACAGCGATTTAACATGTGTATAGAGTGTTCAAGACCTGATACAAAAATATAGCAAATGCGGCGGTGAAAACTATGATAAGCTTAATAACGCTAATGAAAACATAACGAACCATGTAACGTAACGCGCTACATAGCATAAAATAAGTTGCGTGCGAAAGGGTTAAAACAATCAGCTATAGACCGCTTGATCTTTGGAAGACGGTAACAGCTAAATGGATTGTTTTGCGCGTTTCATCATTAGTGCGCGTGTACAGGCAGGGAGAGTGCAGGTGCAGGCAGGGTGAGACCGACTGAGCTAGTGAAGAAAAAGTACTACTTTCAAGCACAATGGCTAACGCAGTACTCATGCCGGAGGGGCACCAAAACAGCCTAATAATCATCATGCACTCGCACGAATGCAACCACGTGAAATTTTAACTCGCACACCGTCAAAAAAAAATGGTCACATATGTGGGCACATTTACAAGTCGCACTGGTGCGCCTAGTAATAAAATTTAGTCGCACTGTCCCCAAAAATGGTCGCAGTCTGGAGCCCTGTATGTCCCATGCAGGCTCTTTAGATCCACAGTATTTCAACCTGCCAGTCTTTCAATTCATATTGCCTGACTGATTTTTATGTGCATTGTGACATACCACAGCAGATGAACTTATAACAGTTTATATTACCTTATAAATTATTATCATGAAATAGTATGCTGGAGACCTTAGCTTTTGATTTTCAATTTATACCTTGCTCATCAAAATATAGTCCCCGCATCACATTAAATCACGTTAATGCATGCATGATAACACTGCCCATACAGTGCATTCTGAGTTAATGACGGTGTTGTAAAAAGAGCCCTGTGCACAGAACAAACAATCTGCAGAAGTTGTTTCATTAATGACGTTGCCAGTACAGTGTAGTTACAGAAGCATAAGGGCCATTGTGTCAAGTGTAACTTAGTCTTACTTTGCCACAGACAAAACAAAGATGTCTGTGACCAGAAGATTAATGGGTGTGATTTTATATATGCTATGCTGATGACCTCAGTGGAAAGTGTGTGTGTGTGTGTGTGTGTGTGTGTGTGTGTGTGTAGGATGGGGAGTGCATACGCACTACGCGTGAGGTTCTCCAGGGCCTTGCCCAGCTTCTTGCTCTCCTGGAGAATGTGGTTGAGCTCGTCGAAGTCCCGGCTCTCCGGTCGGGTCCTCCAGTCCCAGGACGGGTGTTCTATCGACCTCGGCACTGAAAATAGCCAAACAACTTAGCACTTCTGCTCACACTCCATTTACAGCCCTCTAACCCTTCAGAGTGTACCGGAGAATCTGCCAACGCTCAGTAAGCGCTTTAAGGAGAGTCATCACATCTTTTTTTTCCCACTTTTTTGTGCTCTGGGTTTTCCGCAGCAAGTAATTAACGGCTCAAAATGGGTCAAACGGGAGATGTCCCAGATTTAGATTTCATCGAGTGTCACCCACTCTCAGCCATTCCTGCGCATGTCTAAAGCCTGAGCACAGGGACTCACAGCTCCAGACACACTGTTTTTGCAATTAGCGGTTTACTCCTGTTTGTGTTAGCTAATAGTCACACATGGCTTGTTTTCATTAATACAATAAAAATCAAAGTGTAACATGATTGAACTTGTATTACCATTGCCTCAGGCACAGTAATCTAAGAGGGCAAGCAGGGAGTTGAATATAAATGCAGATACAAGAAACAAGCACTGAAATGGGTTCAGATGTTTTTCCTATGTATTTATTTTACAATATAAAAGACAGAACATGGGAAAAGAACATATACATATATATATATATATATATATATATATATATATATATATACATATATATATATATTTGACATGTATAGGCAGTTTCTCCTATTGTCCAAATGACAGATACCTATGGGGTAACCAACAGCACTCAAACCAACAGGCCACAGACAGAATCTGTTGACAATGCTGCTGCAGTCTGCTGTCTTGCTTTTTTTCCCCCTAAGTCTGCCTGGCATTGTGACAGAAATAAATTGAAGTGAATATTTCAGCATTATGTCACAGAGCCAAGTGCATTGGAGGACAAGTCATCTCAGGCGAGCCAGCAGAGTTGTGCCCGCTCTGACTGCCCCCCCGTTCACACAAACTGCAACATACTCAATGTGGTCACAGGGTTCTATGGACTGCCTCTTCGGTACTTCATGATGGCTGTGGTAAGCAAACGGAATCTACAGTTTTCAAGCTTCCTCTTCACCTCGGGTCAGACTTAAGTGAAAGCTTTAAGAAATGCTAATGTAGTCAGACATTTCTCTGGGAAATTGATCCAGCTCTTCATGTTCTGCATAAATATTGGATTCAAGACATGTTACGAGCATCAGCAAAACTTGTAGTCAGCAGTCCTCTCAATCTGACATCAAAGATACACTTCCCAGCAAAGATATAATTCATATATGGTGACATATTTGCTTGTAAGTAATATACAGTAGCAATATTGGTAACTTCAATATTAAATTATCTGATGTTAAAGGAAGGATGTTTTTTTAAAAACTTGACATACCCGCTACTGTACTGAATCTGCGAAAAATACAGTATTTGTGCAGTTTTGCTGTTTAAATGCTGCTTTGATTTAGATGTTTTTCTCTTCTGATAAAAAAAAAACAATTCCAGGAATAAACAGTTCATAAGTAAATCAACGTTAAAAATCTGAAATGCTGTATATGTTGAGGTATAGAGGGTGCATTTAACAGAATCCAGAGGGTTAATCATGTACCTATTAAACCACATCATCCTCTCCGCCTGCAGAGATTATATATGATCTGACAAAGTTTCAAAGGGCAGCAGGTTAAAAAAAGACATGCTCAAAGCTTTCCTGACTCAATTCAGGGACACCACAGTAAGTCACTCCTCTCCAAAGCCCTTCTCCTGTAAATCTGATTGGAAGATTGCTGCTCCGCTGCCCGGAATAGCAGCTTTGACAGTGACCGAGTGTAATGCTAAATCATTTATAGCACCATGCATATCCCTCATGTTAACCACCCCTTGAGCCTTCCTTTTTGAACTCAATAGAAGTTCTTTTCAGAGTTCTACTCTGACTCACCACAGATTATTATTTATTCATTATCAGGCGCTGACCCCGCTACCTAATTACAAATTAAACGAATATGTATTGATGCCCAAAAAACGCCTCTGATCAAAAAACATCTCTGTTTAGTTTTATGAGTTAAAACTTACTCTACAAAGTCTTTAAAAGAAAGTAATTTCTTGAATGTACAAAGGGTACGAAATTCAGTTTATGTTTGTATCTTTTAGCGTTTTCATGAGATGTCTTCAATAAGAGAACTACTCACATGACTTTGATTCGGGCGATGGCGGGGATATGTTGGATACTGCAAGATCGCTTTTGGATTTTTTGGGCTTTTTGGGGCGCATCTGCCACGGCTTCTCATAGCCCCTGAAATCACGCCTCGTTCCTTTGTTCTCTGCAAAGACAAGAGCATGAACACAGGACTCACCCGCCGTCCTCTGATGTGCATGTGGGTCTGTATGCTGATGCAAACACAACAGCAGACCAAAAATGCTGTGTCCAGCAGCCTTTATGGCGAGCCAGCTGTGCCAATGAGCTTGGAAGCACATCGCTGATCCAGACCAAAAATGCTGTGTCCAGCAGCCTTTATGGCGAGCCAGCTGTGCCAATGAGCTTGGAAGCACATCGCTGATCTAGACCGGACCATCTTTAAAACAGCGCTTGCAGGGAGGAGTTGCAATTCTGCATTTCATATTAAGCGAGAAACATTTCCCCCATTTCCTTTATCAAAAAGCATCAATTCCCCACCCGGAGGACCTGGACATATACTGTGAAAGCACCCGGTGTGTGTATACTTGTGTATATGTGTGGGGAAGTTTGTGTGTGCATACATATATGTGCATGCACACATGCACGTGTACGTGTGCTTGCAGGCATGACTGCCTGCATGCATGTGTGTGCATGTATGTTTATGCACTATTGCCTGCATGCATGTGAGTGCATGTGCATGTACATTTACATTTACATTTACATTTATTCATTTAGCAGACGCTTTTATCCAAAGCGACGTACAAAAGTGTATATAGTAGGCAAACAGGCACAAGGGCAGGATGTGTACAGGTCATACATTGCAGATAGTGCTGAAGCTGAGCGCAAGGTCGGTGTAGCGAGACAGAACTAATCTGATCTAGATGTGTGTATATGTGTGTGTTTGTGTCTGTGTGTGTGTATGTGTGCGTGTGTGTGCGTGTGTGTGTGTGTGTGTGTGTGCGTGCGTGTGTGTGTGTGCGTGTGTGTGTGTGCGTGCGTGCGTGTGTGTGTGTGTGCGCGTGTGCGTGTGTGTGTTTACGGCTGCATGTGTGACTGTGCCCACAGACAGACAGATGCGTCTGGACCCACCTGCTGTCCCCGTCTCGGCCCACAGAGCTGCAGAGCCCGACAGGGTTCTCTGAAGCTTGCTGGGGCTCCCTTCTTTAGTCTGCAGGTGATTGATGAGAAAAGGAACAGGATGATCTGGGGTCTCAGTTATCAGTTTGGTCATCATTTCCTATTAGAGCAAAACAGAGAACAGTCAGCATGATGCTGGAGAGAGACAGAGAGACAGGCAGGTGAAGTGGGAGGGAGACTACATTGTTCAAGTACATGCTATACTGAGAACGCAAGGGGAAACTGAATATTTGCCTCTGTGGTAAAATAGCAGTAAAGTGGGACGTTTTGCCTGATAATATTCTTTCGGTAAAGACTGTCACTGCATCTATGAAATTTAAAATGAGCTTACAGAAATGCAGAAAGGTGACGTCACATATTGTTGCAGCTCTGGAAATGTGGATATAGATTTTTAAAGTTTCTGCCCCCTTGTTTTAAAAATAAAAATGCTTTGATTAAACCAATTCTAAAGTACAGGTGCTATATAAAGTGTCCTATGATTTGGAAGATTACGTATTTGCAAAGGCATCTCAATAGAAAAGGGAAAGCAGTTTTGTCAAAATTATGTTACAATTACATTTTAGAAAGCTATGGTTCATTTTTGCTATATATGAATAAAAACTAGAACCAGGACTGTATTGCAGTACTTCAACAGTGATGTTTAAAATTCCACATAAATTCAAATTAGTTATCTTTAACAAATTACTGAGCTTTTTTGTAATGTATTCTCATCATGAGCTTTCCCATGTGAATAGTTAGTTGCCAATTTACTCAATACTATGATAATTTCACAAGCTCAGTGTGCACGAGCACTGTATCTGTTCATGTTAGTTTTTTCCCATCTGTTCCCTGTGGCACTATAGTAAAATCTTTCCATCTCTAAAAACAGAAGCACAAAGGTTAATTATTTAAATGTTTTCTTTCACACATTCTGTGGATCCTCAAACAAAAAACCTATTAAAAATGGCGTTCCCTCACCGATGCCAGTTCTGTTGCAATACGGACAAAAGGAAAATGAAGAAAATGAAACAGTGGGCCTTAGCATGCACAATAGTCAGGATAAAACAGAACATGTATAAGATAAGACAATATTTCTGTCTTTTTGTTAATTTAGCTGGGTAAAGCCCTGAAAAATCTGCATTACTGCATGTGCTGAAACGCGCAGAAGGGAAACACGAGACGCTGAGTCTCTCGGCGTGAACTCTGGTTGACTTCTCGTTTTTTGGGATTAGCCAGGAGTCGAGACCGTAATGCTAAACTCACTAAACAAGCAGGCTGCCTGGCTGAGCTGGCTCGGGCAACACGAGAGCTGACAGCAGGCCGAGGTTTCATCCACATCCGCAGAATGGGAAGTGAAATGCTGTCATTGACAGACTGAGGAGCACAGATGAGATATTCCTGTAGGGGCCAATGTGCCTCCTAAATACCGAACGACTTGCCATGTTCTGCGCCGGCCGTCCCCCACAACGTTAGCTAAATTAATGGAACAGAAGCCAACAGAGACGCATCTTCTGCCTGTCCTTCTCTATGAGCAGGACACGTGTTCCACCACTCCTGACTCCACTGACAATACAGTGCTCTCTCCCCCAAAAAAAGCGTCCTCCAAAAAAAATACTGCATTTCAGGACACGGCATTCCGCCAATGCAAAAAAAAAATGGATTGGTCATACATGAGCACACGTTGCCTACTGCTGCAGGAAACATGACATGTCCAAAACAACAGAGCATTGTGCTGCATTGCAGTTCTCTCTTTGCAAATTACAGGGACTAAAGCAACCAAGGCTTTTTGATCATTTCAGATGTAATTTTCAAACATCTGAAACATTTCTCTGCTTCGTAATTACGGATGTCATTAAAGTTCCAGAGATTCAAAAGTAAAAAACTGCACTAGCAGAGGGGACATAAAAGAAAGCTGTAATTTGAGGAGACCCATTCAACAGCATTATACACTCCCATCACTGACATGGTTTCGTGCCAGCTAAGAGGATTTGCTTTGTACAATTAGGGAAAGAGATCTATGTTAATTTTGTTTGTTTAACAGACATCATTACAGTGATTTAGGCCTACATACCTTTATTATTTTAAAAAATCTACTTTACATAAACCTTGCTCAAGGGCCCTGCATCAGTAGCCCACCTTGCATCTAAATCCACATCCCTGTGATTGAGTTCATCATCATTGTTTACTGATGGACACGGATCAGTTGGTTTCTATGGCAGGTATATGAAGTATAGCAACATGCATAGTAACTGGCACTTTCGCTTAATATGGTAATGAGGTGCTTTAATTACAGCATACAGGAGGAAACATCAATCTCTGCTGTTGTGTCATGTATTAAATCTTGCCTGGCAGAGGTTCTGTTTGCATACATACAAAATCAGGTCAGCTCCTGACCACAAGAGCAGCGTTTCATGTTGGGTTTTTTTTTTTTTTTTTAAATGACCTCGAATCAGTTGTAAATCAGAACTCGCAGATTCTATTTCAGCCAAAGTGACATCATGCGTGACCCGGCGGCCACCCGGCACTTCCGCTAACAGACAGGTTACCAGCCGTCTGAGTTCAACTTCGGCTCGCTCAAGGACTCGGAAGAGGAGAGCTGAAGGTAACAGTCGGAGAGATGGGCATTTGGCCGCGTTCTCCACTCGGCTACCTCTGCACAGCTGCGGTGTCTCTAGAGCACAGAGCCTGCTGCTTTCAGTGCTTCTGCTAACAAACTCTCTGCTTGCTCAGAACGCACAGTCAGACATGGCAATAAAGAGGCACAGAAACAAACAGCGCAGTGCCATGCGCATCTGTCTGTGAGTAACTTCCTGACTAAAATCCACGATACACAGACTATGAGATGCAACAGAATTAGTATCTGAGCAAAATGCAGACAATGGTGTCATACTGTATGGACAGTCGACGTACTGAATGATTACTGTAAGCAGATGAAAATGACAACCACAGACTTCTTTTACATACTGGATATAATGTATTTTACTTTTCACTACATAAACACACAGACATGTACATGCTGTGTAAATGCTAAATCTTACAAGAGGTTAAAATATTATTGCTGTTGCTTTAAAATTCAGCTGAAAGCCAAAAATCGTAGGGCTTCAAAAAAAAAAAAAAAAGCTGGCAGCAACCTCGTTTAGGCTAACCTTTCATAAAAATATTCTTTCCACCCTTGCTCGTTCTGATAAAGATTGCTGTCTGTCTTCCAAAGTCACGGATGGAGGACAGTGGACCTTGTCCTTACAGCTGTGCTTGATATAAATAGTTTCCGTGCTGCTGCTGTCTTCGGCCTGGGTGTCTGTTTGAGTAATCTATGCTTTAATGAGAGTGGACACTGTCTCCCTCAAAGATTTCACGCTCGCGGGGAAAAACACAGACCGGAACTAAACTGCTTCGTCAGTGACTCTAACGAACACAAGAAACACAAACGTGGCCTTACCTCCTTTGATTGCACTGTTAAATCGTTTTACATAGGCACCATTTTCATTCATGAATTAGTGTTCATTTCAGCAGGCATTTTAAGGATTTGAGCAAGCACGTGTTCACATTCTCGACCACTTAGATAAAGGCAAAAGCAGTATATCAGCATTAATGTGAACATGTTACTGTACAGAGCGCATACTGATGATCAGCACTGCTGCTCACATAAATAACAGCGAATCCTTCACTACCAGGTTGTAAACCTCTACCATTTTGCAAAGCCCCATCGGGCCACGTGACACAGGATCTCTCTTAATGCTAATTACACGCACGGTCCACTGTGTGTGTCTCTCGTGTTTTGTGCGGTGGAATTAAATAAAAAACTGGCAGGTTTTTTTTTCTCTCTCTCTCTGTCAGAGGCTGAGTGCAGAGAACCCGACGGGATCTTGGAAGCGGTCCAGCCCTTGAGTGTGCAAGGCGTGCGAGGGACACGCGCGCGAGGGAGCCGGGGCGGTGAGGGAAGCGCGGGCCCTGTCCTCACGGTGGCCCCCGGAAGGCGGCCTCCCACGCACGCCCGTGAGGGCCACGCAGCTCGCCTCGGGGAGCGGCTGTCAAGGGTTTCCGTTTCGGATGAGCTCATCTGGCACTGAATTAATAACGGGGATCAATTAAGGAAAGCCTCAATTGGCTGTGTCTGGAGGCTGACGGCGGGTCGTTAATAAGTTAATTAACGGTCAGGCTCCTGTGCTTCTCTCGCATATTCAGGCAACGGCAGTTCCCCGGCGCTGCTCTCACGCTTATTTGAAGCTCTGAGATCATTTAGCTCGTTTGTGGAATGAATTTCGTCTATCCAGGAGACAACCAGTGGAAGGTTACCTTCCAGCTGTGCCTTCACTTTCATTCATTATGCATACAAAAGGAGGCTGTGATTAATGAATACAAAAAAAATAATTCACTAACATTCTCAGAAGTAACACTAACAGTGTTCAGTAGTTCAGTAGTAGTGTTCAGTAGGTGCACCTATCACTGCTGCCGCACTGTCCAAAGCAGTTTGTTGAGGTAGAACAGCAGCGGACGGAACGTTCACGAGAACGTTCAGAAGTTACAGTGAGGTTCATTGAACCTTTTTGCCAGAGACCACCCATCCCCCGCCCCCACCCCATAAAAACAAGTCACCGCAATAAATCTTCTCAACATTAAATTAGATTTTCCAAACCAATCAAGAAGTTAAAAATCAGTTACATCCACTGACAACAAACTCATTTGTAATGTGTTTAAACAATAATAGCAGGTCAATCAGGCATGACTGGATTATAAATAGGTTATTTACTGTTATTTACTGTGAACTACTAATTAAAAACACAGAATGCAAAAAGGCGTTGTTATAAGATACACTGTGAATATATATTTAGACTCAAGATATATTTTAATTCTCTTTTTACAGTTTCAATTCATTTTATTTTTAATTTAATCTAGGACCTGACCCACAGTTTTTAGAGGCTCTGCAGTGGATTGGAGGCTCATACATTGCAGTTCAATTTCACGATGGAGATCCAATAACAGTCTACAGAAACCACCATATCACCAAGAGGGCTCTGACCTTGCACAAGGACAGCCATGTCCTCCGTTACTGAAAAGTCTCTTATTAGGACTAGTTCTCTTTTCAGTTTTGACTTTCAACTAAATTAATCTGAACTGAATTAAGAACATATAATAATCATAACAACAGTAATCATTTGACTAGTTATCACAATTGCAATAAGTACAGACTGAAACTATACTATGTATGCACACAGAATAACAAGAGAACCATCATCCTCAATTTAACAAATGAAATTCGAGCTTTTTAACCTATAACTAGCAAGGAGGCACATTTGCATTTAATGTCTATGAGCGACAGGAGGTGCAGAGTGTGCTGGTGAAGATGTCACACTTTACCTGATGCGAATTCCCTCACACTGACACTTACAGTTCAGTGTGGACCAAGGCACCATTCTTAGTCTCTACAGATGGCCCACACACCTCACCCACATCACCCCGGCTCCCTATCACGGGACACACAGCTACAAATCGGCATTCGCGGCTGTAAAGTGGAATGCAGGCTGCAGCCCACATGGCATAAGTGCAATGTGATTGACTTGTATATATTATCTTCTGCAGTAGCAAATCGATGGAGGTCAGTCTATGTCATTTCAGCCAAAGAAACCCAATGACCCCTTAATATGACTACAGAGCAAAAAAGATGCTGAGCACGGCAAATTAAAGATTCTACACGGTTTGGAGGTCAGGCCAGTGGCCAAACCACTTAAACCTCATCACATGATATACATAGAGAAGGTGGAGCCTGTCTGAGTAACATGTTAGTTGGACTTTCATGTGTTATGTGCTGTAGGTGGTATGGTGCTGATGTGGAACTGATGCTTAGTGGTAAATCTGATGACTATTTTAGCATTGAAGGCAAAAGTCTGATGGCAGTATAAGCTTTTGTATGGTTACAGTACACTTGTGGTGGTACAAGTTTGGTAGCTTAAGGTTGTGTGTCTTATGACAGCACTTATTCCCTTTCTTACCAATGTTTCCCACACATATATTACAAGTGTGGCACTAATGATTGAGTATCTATACAGCTACTAGCCCTAATGAATATAGTCTTTGTAAGTTAATCTGGATGGGATTGCCAGCCAAACGAATATGTGCAAAACCCTGCTGTGACATTTTGGACTTTGCCCATGCAACTGAAGTGGCTGAACAGGTGCTTGGGGGGAGGGAGTGTTTATCAATGTAAAAATAATGACTCATAACCTCTTTAATTAGGGGGTAATGATGTAAAAAAAAAAAAAGAAAGTGACAGCTGGTTTTGTTATCTCGCTACATTATCTGTAAGATACCATCTGCACAGAAATTTTAACATGACAGATAATATGGCGGAATGTTGTTCTTACACACAGCAGTCCACTTTATTGCTGCCATACTAGTCAGAGGTCTGAAATATTAACGAATATGTATGATGGCCTAATGAGATCCATAAACGTAATCTGAACTGTGAAATCTGAATTGTTTGCTTAACCTAATTTATTAAAATTTGTTTCAAAAGCAGACTCTTCTATCTGCACGTACTTTGAAATAATATTCCAACTGGAGGTGTCCTAGGCTGATCTCTTTAAATACTGCCCCAGCCTTCAGCCTTCAGCTCTGTGCATGAGAAATTGCTTTTTTCTGGAATAAGCTCTCAGTCTTATTCCTCTTCTTATTTTTTTTCCATAAACAGCCGAGCCAACAAAGCCAAAGAAACATCTATTTTTCCACATGCATCTCAAAGGACACAGCAGAATTCTCTAACATAAATAATAAACATTCACATCATGTGGGGAAATGCTTAAAAAATAATACTGTCTATATATTCATTACTTCAGAATGGGACAAATAAGCAGTTGACTTCTGGGCCAACGCAGTGCGTTTAAAATCACAAAAGATATCTGTGCATTTAAATCGGATACAATTTCTTATTCATTTATTACAATCAGATAGCACATGCATTTTAGGGGGACTATAAATTGTTTGCACTTATTTCTGACAAGCAGAATCGTTGCATTTCTATTCAATAGCATTAGATTGAATTGTCCCTGATAAAAAATAGATCTGACAGTATGTTATAGGCCTTAACACCCATAAATATGGGGCAATGCATTGTCTCTATTTAGTTATCAATGTATGCATCGGCAGGAAGCATTTGCCAAGCAAAACAAATACTATGCAGAAAAAAGCTGTTGATAATACAGAAATAAGACAGGAACACACAGTATGTGCATAAGTATTAAGTATGCATAAGTATCAGGCGATTTTCCGTGTCTACATCCATATATCAACTGCCTATATCTGAGCATATTGATTAAACTTGTGTGCTTCTCTTCCCTGTCCCACTGCAGTGTGTAAATATTATTTTAATTTGCATATTATTCTCAAGGTTCACAATACATCACGTACATGCACATACATTTAGGCTATTTGATTGACAGTCACATATTCAGAACAGGCAGGACACAGAGGCATAATAGAATTGTTTCAATAAAAAAAGGGATCCGGCATAAGTTACCACAGAAATAAAGCAATAAAATATCACCAAAAAACAGTGAAAGGAATGTTTCAGGAAAGTGTCAGATTTTGGCTTTACATAGCACTTAATGTCCTTATGGAGAATAACGTCTTGACACCACTTTGCATACATAAGCTTAACAAATGAGCAATTCAGTACGCGTCTACAAAATTCTTTGCTACGAAATCCTTAACAGAAAGCTGTGATATAGTTTTTTTGTAGAAAACTACATGACTAGTTATTTCTGAAAGACCACAGACCACTTGATCCCACTTCACAGGCAAAGCACCTTGACCTTCCCACAAACGTGTCTGAGACTCTGAGTCTATTCCTCTGTTCAGAGAAAGTCTGGCAACAGCAGCTCTGACATGTCTGTTGGTGCTTCAGCAGACTTTGGACAGCCAGATTTTCCTTTTAAAGTTTTCTTGAAGATAAACAACCGAAGTGTGCTACTAGGTTGTTGGATTTTATTGAACTATTCGCTACTGTATCACAACTGAAGGCAATGACGATAAGAAAAGACAAATTAAACTTGTATCTGATATTTGCTCAGGTATGTTCAACAATTAGTGACATACACAGCACTTCGTGAAGACAATTCTTGCCAAAGATTCCTTCCCATACACTGAATCTGAAATAGTTAGTTCAGCCAATAATTTCTCATTATTTAATAAGCAACAATTTTCATACAACAAATAACAGGGAGTACAAAATTGATTATGTTTTAAAGTCAGCAATTAAGTACATTTCCAAAACTAAAGCTCACATTAAGATATTCAAGTTCCCTTGCTTAAAACCATTGATTATCAGAGTGACAATTTAATGTGATTCATGTTATAAGATATAAGTTATTCTTGAGTTCTGATGAATTGCCTCATGATTTCACATGAGTATCTATTGCAGTCTTATCCTCAGCTGGCAAAGCCACTCCATCTGTTTATAATTACTGTTCATAAGCACTGATACAAAAAAGACTTGGTTAAGATAATACTTTTAAACCTCAAGTATGAAATATAATCAAAGACAATCATAACTTGACAAAGTCCATTTGAACCAGCCACCAAAATGATTCTTCAGAACAATATACAGTAGTAAGGGAAACATAATTTTACAGCTTTTAATTTTATACAGATATTCTATACACAGTCAAATTAAATTTAATCACAGTCGGCTGAGCCACCCATGAAATGGCTAGAAAGATATTAGACTTTTTTTTTTTTCTTTTTTGAGTTTTACTGCCAACTGCCATTTATTAAGGATATTACACATATAAAATCCTTCTACAGTTAATGGGAGATATGGGAATAGTTTTAAAATAAGATTAAAGTTTGATTTACAAACCTTGTTTTCCAGACCTTAATGAAAGTATTCAAGGTTAAGAGATGATATATCTACATATAGTTTAATGAATAATTAAGTGTGCCAGTTTTATCTCTTAAATGATTGCACATGACAAAGATTTACAGTTTAAGAGTTCAAATGGAGGGCCCTTTCCTGGTAAATCATTACTATAGTACCTCAGTGATGAAATAAAATAGCTATTAAAAGAGGAACGTTGGTACCAGATGGGAGAGACAAGAGCCTGACCTTTATAGCGTGTAACCTTTTTGGACTCTGACAAGGTCAACAGGCAGGCAACCCAAGACCCCAAGGAGCAGAAGTCATGTAAGTGGTGAACTCAAACACCGGTGCAACACGTAGGGCCATCAAGCTACAGACAACAGTAACCTGCTGAACCAGTATTTACGCTCCCCTGTTCCCCAGGATACACTGTATGCATGGTTTCACTCCCATTGAGCTGAATCTGATTGAAATGTCTGGTCATTTTTACCCCTTAAACAACTTGGTAGTAAAAATTAGCATTCAATTCACCACTATTCAGCTTAATTGAGTAAGATTAAGTTCAGTTGTGTACTGTTTTCCTGCCAGTGAAAATTAATTGAACAATCAATTAAGGTTAATTGAGACCGTTGCTCGAATTTCATTTAAGGGCCAGATATTAACAAACATATGTTCAATAAGCACAATTAATTACATCTTTCTTTTAGCGCAAACCACACCTCCAACCCTCTTGGAGCTCTCCGTGGATTTAAAGCAGGGTGCTGTGCAAGATCACAGTTTGACTGTACGCTATACCACAGTGCACAGATGATGGGCCAAGACTAAACACTACAGTAAAAGAAGTACTTCATAGGAGCAGCCCACACGTTTCAATTTTGCCTTTCCATTTTCTCTCTGAATTACAGGGCGCAATCAATACCAATGAAATCAATTCTTCAACAGAGCTATTAAGGTTAAGGTGTTCTCATGTGTCACACAACACTGCAATGAGTACAGTACCTCAGTATCTGCAAGTGATCAATATCTCACAATGCATTTAGAGAGAGAAAAATGTGAATGTGGACTCAGACTGTTGCCTAATATAACTGTATGTTAAAAAGTGCCAAAGGGAAAAAACTTCAAAACCTCTTCAAATCAAACTGCATAGGGTTTTACATATCGTCCATAGAAATCTGTCCCGCAATTAGACATTTCAAAGCGGTATACTCTTCTTATACTTTTTATTAGAAATCAGAAAATGAGTTCTAATCTATTCAGCTGAAGATTTAAGGTCCTAAGGTCATACAGGATCATATTGTTAACTTGATGCCCTCTTCCATTATTTTACCTCTTAATATACGTTTAGTCTTCTTAATAATAGCTGCATTCAGTAAATTAAACGATCAGACTTATATGTACTAATTAGAATGGCTTCACTGTCAGAGGTGAGGCACATTACCAAAAAGGTTTCCAGTGCTGACTTCAGCAAAATTCTGAAGCACTTGACCCACCAATCTCATTACTGAGGAGCAAGCGGTTGGGTAGGCCCTGATCGATGATTAATTTGTGTGACACATTACTGAAGCCAACAAAAAAAAAAAAATCACCCAATAATGCAATTGATATGTCAATGGTGATCTCACTGCAGTTTCAATTAAGCGAGAGAGTAAAGGACACTCTTTGACAGAATTATTTTATGAGAGGTTAAATGGAGGAAATACTTATTTAAGATTAATTTAACCTCAGTGATCCAGCCGTATGTGTGTGTGTGTGTGTGTGTGTGTGTGTGTGTGTTGGGGGGGGGGGGGGGGGGGGGGGTGAGAGAAAGAAACAGAGAAAGAAAAAAGACAAAGAAGGAATGAAATGCATGCAAGGTCTTGTTTTGTGTACAGGATGATACATTTCAGTAAACACCCAATGTACAGATGAATCCCATTAAGGCGCAGATATGACTGAGTGAATTGGGAATCAATGCAGAAAGCACTAAAGCATTTCTTTCCCATCAGTGTAGTCCCCTGACAATAGGGCTTTTAGCTGACAGTGACTTACAGACAACAATACAAGACTAAGACTTTGTTCCATTCCACTTTCTACTAAAGCTCACATCTGTGTATGTACTCTAAACCATGCTTGTTTAGGCTGATGGCACTTTTCTTTGCTATTTAACACACATGAAAACTGAGTGCCTTTCATGCAAGCCCTTCCCCTGTTTTTTATTAATACATTTACATAGGCCTAGAAAATAAACATCAACAAGATTGATCTGGGTTCCATAATAATGCTTTCAAGACAATTAGATTCCAAGGCTACTCTTTCAAATGAGGATATCCCATTGACAAAAAAGTGTACAATGTTTGGTAAATGCAATAATAATCCATTGCTGATTCAAACCAAAATCATATTTGAAATTGCTCACAATGTACATGTGTTTGGCATGTTGAAGGGCAGAGGATCTTCACTAATGCAACTGCAAAAGTAGCATTTTTGTGACTTTATTATTATTTTCTTACTTATTTTCTTTATTAGTATTTGGAGAGGTTAGAGAATAGTGCCAGTTGCTAGTTACTAGAATGACAGTCACTAGCATCACACACTCACACACACACAGACACACACACAAATATGTGTGTGCATTAACGGACAATACTGTTTCCTTAAAACAAAAGTGAAATGAAATTAAATTTAACTTTAACACAAGGAATGAAATATGAGAAGAATGAGAATCTCTGCAGAATCCTTCCCGCCTCCAGACACACACACACACACACACTCAAACCTCTCTAATAATCCATCCCTCCCTACCCCTCTACCTAATCAGCACTCTTCCCTTCCACCCCCCTTACAGCGATGCTTCTGCTATCCTCAGCAGCTGCCAAACATGCCTTACCCATCATCACCTTGGCCCTATGTATTCAAGCTGCACAGGCCTCAATAGTAATAATATCCGAAAGGACAGGATTCCTTGGTGCCGGAATCTAAGAGCAAGAATCTTTTTCGCATAAGTGAAACCCAGCAGACATTTTTTTCATGATGCAATGACAGTCCAGCAAGTTTTATCAGCAAAAAAAAACAACAGCATGGGATATTCTTTTCTGTTAAAACATGCTACTAACCTCTTACAAAGAAAAAGCTTCACATAAGGACAGTCTCACATAATATGCAAAAAAAGGTGCTTCTAGCTCCCTGACAGCAGAGCATGAAATTCGGTGTAGGTATTAATTTCAGCATGAGCCTCCTTCACTGCTGCTGAAATAGTGTTTCTGTCTGGATCTGTGGATAGGAAAATCGAATGAAACCTGAGCAGGACGTTTATTCCTAATGACGTACAACATAAGTGGTATTGAGTCATCAAAAAAAGAGACTTCTGAATGCTCTAAAGATGATAGCTGTTGTTCTAAATCAGAATTTACAATATTTGGAGGTGTGATCTACTTGTTGACAGAAAAGGTAACATACAATATGAACCCTTGATTGCCTCCTTGAAACCGATACATCCTAAACTTAAGAAAGAAATTTCATATATTGGCTGAGACAGAAATGGTCCTTGGTGTATTTTTGGAATGAACAAGTTTGATTAGGACTAAGATCTGGAGGCATTATCATATAGTTTCAAAGGCTGTGGCCTCCAGCAAGAGCTATCATATGCCATTCATTGATCGTGCTTCATTTTTTATTCCCATACTTGTCTGGAGCAATCATTTCACCTGCTCAGCCTTGCCCAATTGCAGTTAAATATTAAGGGAAAACAACAGCAGCTAATCTAACATCCTGCTTTGATTTGCACAGCACTGACTTCCACTGGTTTATGTTGTTTGCCTTTAAGGGGGCTCAGTTGCATGGACTTGCCTTTGGAGACCTTCCTCCTGTCTTCTTCAGCATAAATAATCATTTCAAAGTTATGTACACTGTTACACAGTACACTCTTAGAAGCCTGAACACCCAGTTATGAACCTCTTACCCAATTACGAACCTCTTACTCTGGAGCTTAATTAGCACTGTGTCCCTTTGGTTCTACATTTTCACGTACCCGGTTTCCAGTGGCGATAGGTAACACTTGTTACCGCCTTGTGTTATCTGCCAAGCACATGAGAGGGCAAATCTTTATGATATGCATTCTGGAAGCCTCTGTGGCTCTTATGACAACATTTAAATCAAAAGGTGGGGGATGTCTCTTTTTCTTTTTGTGCCTTTTCTTTTTCTTTTCCAGCTTTTTTCTGCCTTCTTTGTCTCCTGCCTTTTTTCTGCTTGTTTAAACAGTGGAACATATAAACTAGAGATGCATGAAAGAGAGAAAATGTTAAGGAGTAGGTGAGATGGTATTGCTAACAAACTACAACTACAGACAGCTCTTCCCAAGGGAAAATGACCTTTAAACGGCCCTACACTGCTGATATAAAACAATCAAATGTACTGAAAGCAACCAATTTTTGGGCACGTGACATCTCCCTAATACTACTCAATGAGTGATGAGCTTTGCACGTGTGGCAGCGTCTCTGGAAACTTCAGTCACTGACCCCAGATCTACTTCCAGATGCGATTACAGGGATATTTTTCAGGTAAATAATGTGGGCAAAAAAAGCTCTATGGAAGCCTTGGCAAACAAGCCCCATTGTCCCAACATGGTTTTCCATGATGTGACATTTAACAGTGAAATTTATCCAGGTGTTGAGCGCTACAGGTCACCCTTTAGGGTAAACAGAGAAGTGGCATTCTCATGAATCTAGCAAGAAGTTCAAAGCTACTTGTCGGTCTGGGACAGATTCAACAGCCTGGGAGGAGAGGTTGCTGGATGTTAAAGATACGTCTAACATATGGGAGCCCTCAAGGATAAATATCCAGCGTTCTGATTTTTGTTTATGTTCAATATGTTCATTCTAATTAGATACCTGACCTAGTTTGCTGAAAGCACTGAATATATCTCCAAGAAGATATCCTGTAATTCAAAGACTGGAATTCAAACTAGAAGTCTTAGATCCCCTGATAAAAAAGTATCATACTGTACATTGAGGTAATTCCAATTTCAAGTTCATTTAGAGAGCAGGTCTTTCTACGGTTGTGGAGATGAGGTTCTGCAAGCAGCTTGGGGGTATGAATGGAATTGGTTATTTTGTTATGCTCTCACTATGCTGTGTCTTCAGGCTCCATGAGGTCACATTTACCTGGCCCCGTGCTTACTTCAGCTCATGACTACTCCAATTATGGACACTTGGAGCAGCAATACCCCCACAACAGAAAGCACTGGCATGGTAGATGATCATGTAGATGATTCTATTTTTTTTTGAAGATGATGCAATCTCTCTAAACACCAAAATCCATTCACACATTCCTTAAAACAAAGAGTTCTTGAATTTTTTTGTGATACATGTCTTACCAAAACTTCTGGAGATATTAGAAATGAGCAAAGTCTGTTTAACCTTTACATTTAGAGAAGAAGGCTAGTCAAAAAACTTCCCCTTTCTCTCCTCAGTGTGGCATTTTAATGTACTCCACAAGATGCAGGTCAGGAGACGACCAAGGATAATGTCACGAACAATGAGGTGTGAAGCTCGGGTGGTGTCCCCAGAAGAGGCATAATTTAAAGATATTGTAGGAGAGCAGAAAGCAAGGAGGAGACAAACTCTCTTGCGTGTGTTGGGGGTCTAGCAGCCATCCAGAGGGGCCTGTTCAAGGTCCATTCAAAACAATTCGATTGCCGGCAAAATCGGACACAGAGCGAGCGGGGACAATTCTGCTTGATAAAACCCTGAATGCAGGGTGCAGTATGCCACATTTAGAGGAGAAAACAAGAACAAAGGGCCCATATAAGACACTTTCAGCCTTTTCACAAGAGTGAAGGCCTGTCGTACACAAAACTCTTCCACAAATGTTCCGCTGAACAAAGTCACCATTATGAACATGGTAATTATCTTTTCAAGTTATGCATTGGTATTATAATAAAATACAGTGAATTATAACTGCTTTATTTCAAGGGACATATGGAAAGGTTTATAGAATGTCTCCACTCAACATACAGAATTAACAAAATGACATATCCTTAAAATTCAAGGATGTTTGTACGGTTACATTTATTGCAAAATATCCATAAACATCCTCTTAGAAAGTAACGTAATTAAAAATCAACCTGATCTGTTTTCTCCCCTTCTGAGAAGACGTGTTCATGTAGTGATTCTTTTAGCTCTAAACTGTAGTTTAGAGGCCAGGCCCTTTCCTTCTTTCCAGCAGGCAATCGCCGCTCTGTAAGAATGTTTTTTGGGAAGCCTGTCAGAGTTAACTTGACCGATTTCTCTGTGAACACGGCAGCTCTCTGCCGCTGTCCATGGTTCTGGAATGCACAGTTGTGCTTTTAGCTTTATTGCTGCTTAATATTCCTGCTCTGTGGACAGTTCTGGCTGGATGCAAAGGGGGAAGGGATACATCAGCATTTGGTGAGTCTCTCTCTCTCTCTCTCTCTCTCACACACACACACACACACACACACGCACACACACAAACATTGCGTTTTTACTATTGAGGGCTTATGCAAATCTGCCTAAAACGGAATACAGCATGTGGCCTTACTGGCACATTTCCTCTGGGTTTTAATTATGTCACATTTGCCCCACTTATTTAATATATTTCCCAACGCCTTTACGCCAAACACCCTCTAATAAAATATTAAAGGTTTTTGCTGATAGTGGTTAGCCTACTTTTATGCAACAATGCATAACACAGGCAATGATGACCCACTCCTGGTACCCATGTGACTGATGAAATTTCTTATTCCTGTTCCATTTCAATACCGTGCTTGGGGTAAAAGTTGGCACCTCTCATAAATATGTTCTGAAAATTACAGATAGCCTTGAATGCATTGCTGTATGGTTACGTGTGGCAGAAATCTGTTTTGCATATGCTATTCTATGCCAACAGAAGCTGACGATAACATGCACAGTGAATTAAGGAAATACGGAATCTGCAGCGCAAGACGGATGGCAAGGTCTGTGTCAGGAACTTAATTTCATTTTATCCAACAAAAAGAATCCCCGAGGGTGGAATTAGACAAAAACCTGCGTGGCAGAGAGTGATAACTCTCACATAAAACCATCATCAGAAGTGTCTTCTAAGTAGTAGTGACAGAATCACACCGGGGTTTTTAAAAATCTTCAACATGCCAGATACTACGCTATAGATACAAGAACACATCACTCATACACTTGCTTAGCAAAACTGGTATTTCTTCAACAAACACATTACAGCCCTTCATACTTTCATTGTCCATATGCCATTAAAGCTCCACATGTAGGGGTGCCCTCTCATTGCTTGTCGCCTGTCAACTGTACCGCTGCCTGCCATTGACTTGGCAAGAGCCCGAGTTTGTCATGCAGTTAACAACTACAGAGCTTTTCAGTGAACTGTGAAAAAAAGTCTTGCTGTGTAGCTCAACGTCAACTTTTTAATTGTCTTTATTATGCTTCCCGAAAGAATTAGGCGTCCATTATTAACATTTTTGTCATTTAAGACACAATATTTGCTAATATTTCCAACATATGTCTGAAGCAAACTGTTCTCCACTAAACAGCATTTTACTGTTTTGCGTTTACTGAAATCTTTTTTACAGTTTTGGGACGAGATACCATTTAACGGAGAACTCAAGTTAGTTACCTCCCTCCTCCATGCCATGGTTTCAGTTCATCTGAAGTACAACACAACTTTTTTTCCCCCTCAACCAATCATAGTGGAGTTCCATGAATCACCACTGATCTGAACGCGTATGGTATATTAACATATATTGATTTGACTGTAATACATAGCCGCACATCTCTGGGAAAGTAAAGCATGGTGCTGTATATGTTGGGTATGATGTGGTTTAAGCAATGGACTGAAGGGTCGTGCATTTGTAACCTTGTGCTACTGTGCCCTTGTGCAAGGGATTTCGTATAAATAAACAGAATGCACCAACTTTATAAATAAATACAATTTGCGTTGCAAAGTACATTTAATTTGTGATTTGCAGTTCAATTTGTAAGTTTCTTGAAAGCATACCTGCTTGTGCAAAGCCTACTTTTTGTTTGTAAAAATGTTCCACAAGACCAACAATAGATACCCATTCGCAAGCAGTCTGTCATAAATGCTATGTCACTGATTTAACGCAGTAACGGAGACATTTCTGACATCGACTGTTTTTTTTTTTGGTTTTCAACATGGACCGATGTACTGTATGCGCAATTAGCTTTTGATGCCGGTACAAATCCATCCAGGTCCACATTTGATGATGTTTTATTCAAGCAACAACCAATGTACCGTACATACTGGATACAGGTCTCGCTGCAGCGTGCAAGCAGAGTGAAGAAGCAGCCGACGGAGTATTGACAGGCACGCGACTTTTTGTTTGGAATAAATATGCCGTTAACACTGCATTGCATTTCCCGGTCTATAACGGCATGTTTATCTGAGCTAAGATACCATTTAAACCTAATCAAGAAATTGCTGCTTCCTCGGATTCACTGCGCCGTTAATCAATACGACTTTGCTTCAGCTGTTCAGTACTGTTGGTATTGAACTGTAGTGGTTCAACAGCACTTTGTATTGCATCTATAAAATTACTCGCTGTATCCAGGTAGCTATAATCAGGTGTTGATATGATGCACTACGGAAGGGTTTATGCCACAGTATATGCTTAAATGCGGGGTTTTGTAAAGCCAAGTTCTCCGAATTCTCTAGTCATAACGCACAATAATGTTCATTCGGAGAGCACCGTTTTATTTAAAATGATGCACTGTACTGCCTTAAATTACATTTTCAAATTATGTGAAATAAACGAATCGCAGTGATAGCGTCTGCCTTTCTCCCGATTCCGTGGAAAGCATATTAACTGAATCACAATGTTACACGCTGATGTTATCACCAGAAGAACTGCAGTCCCTAAAAACACTTACCTCAAAAAGAGGTCCGATTTTATTCTTCTCCAGGTATGACTGAATTCTTGATTGCTGGTGAGACGCCATGAAGAAAATGTAAGTCTTGCATCAAATGTTAGGTATCAAGTAAAATATCAGCTCTACAATTTTAAGCCGCGTTTGAACGAAACTCGAAGCCCAGAACGCCTTAAAATAGTTACTTGTCACTGGGACGTCGGCTAGCTAGCTGAAACCGCAAGTGCGGAGGTGTCATGAGCGGCAAGTTTGTTTAACTGAGGAGCACATTGCATCGAGTAGTGAACGCTGTGCGCTGCTTCTGTGTGTTGGTTACTACAAAACCGGCTCTTCCCTATTGCTTTAGCGAAGCGGCTCCCTAGCGACGGCTTCGCTCATGAAGCCAATGGTAAAGATGGTTACTTAAGTGTGAGAAAAGAGCCCGTGCTTATTGGCTGCCTCGGGTCATCTACAGAGAAAGGGAAAGCTTCTTTATTGTTTACTTACACTCTATTAAAGTCCCCTTTTAGGCGGTGACTCAGTTCTATATTATGCGCATGTGTTGTGCAGTTGCTATCGAGATTTCACGTTTATTGACACCCCTATTTTGAATTGGATTCGCACAGGTGAGGGGTGGGGGGCGTATCATCCACTGTATAAACCATTCGTGAAATGGAAAACTCTCTTATGAATATATGTAGAGAATTATGAAAGTTTGTGCTTCGTGTGAGGCGATGGGTTTATTTTGTGCATTTCAGTGATGAGTGTATTTAAAAGTTTACAGATCTTGTATTGCAAACTTATTAAAACACAGAAAGGAGAGGCAGTATCGTTTGTGCTGAATCCCTGGAGCCATTTCGGACACTCTAAATAAGGCATACTCGTTAATGTGTTTATAAGGCCAATCATGTCTCTGTCATTCCATACAAATTGTTTAAAAATTATGTGGTCGTGACATTTTAGGGTGAAAAATATCCTGTTTATGGAAGAAAACGTGTGAAACATTGTTTGCGCATGTGTAGGACTTGATTAGTTCCACTTTCCCAGGTAATTTCATAGAGACTAAACATGAGGGGAGTGAAAAAAATGACGCAAATACGTACGTAAAATGGTAGATCTAATATGTCTCGCTGTTAATCTGCTTTTTAACGTCACCTAGTGACATAATTTTTTTAAATTGTATTTGATCATTGTGGGACAGTTACTGAGCTATTAGGTACTTCTCACAGCTTCATAGTAAAGTAAGCCTGCTGCTATAATTTTAGATCTGACTATAAATACATTTTTACATGCACCAATCTGAATCAAATTTTAAGTACACTTATCTGGGGAAAAAAAAAAAAAACTTTTCAGCGGAGGCCAAGAGAAAAATCCCTCTAGCCGAACAATATATGTAAAATTACTTTCATCCGCACTCTGGCACGCACGTCCATCCACCAGTTTAAGCTTTAGCGGCACAGATAGCAACAACGTGTTACACTGCACACGGAAATATCACATTATTTTGTTCTTGACTTCACTGAGACACGTATTGTAGTGTTTTTGCCTGACAAAACTCCTCCTCAAGAGAAACGTGAAGAATAATTAATCTCGCAGATTTTATCTTGAATGTCTTCTGAGCCTGAAAATGCATTGAACATGCTTAACTGACTTGATTTCTTTTATTCTTATCAAAGCTGACGTCAAAGCAGGTGCAACTGAAATGGCGGTAAGACCCAGTAAACGGTGAAAATAACATAAAATAAAGGTAAGCCATATGAGAGTCATGTAAACAATGTCCGTCTAAGCATAAAAATGAACAATAAAATTCCTCTATAACCAAAAATTACACACAAAACAAAGCTGCACTCCATTAGGTACCATTACATAACAGACTAGCATTCACTCATAACGAAAGACCATCATTACAGAGGCAATGTAAAGAAGGCTGAAAACCTCTCTCTCTCAAGTATGACTTATATCCTCATTCATACCATTCTGCAACCTCACATCATCATTCATAAAATACATCTACACTTATTACGGAGACAACCTGACAAAAACCCCAGGGTGTTCTGGGGTTAAACAGTCACCACAGACATCTTTGTTTAAAATGTGAGGGGGAGCTGATACCACCTGCTAAGGCAGAGCTGTTGGATGATTACACTGCGCTGATATCAAATGAGCTTGGCACAGATCCAGGGGCTTTGTGATGTCTTTCCCTTGTATCTGACAGAGGAACGTTCAGAGAGAGAGAGAGGGAGAAAACAGAGGGATAGAGCAGAGAACAAGTGTGGTGACATGGGGGAAGCATAAGTGCATCTGAAAGCGCAGCGCCAGCTCCAACGGGGCGAGCGCCAAAGAGAAACGCTGAGCCAGTCATACTAGTACAGTAATCTCAAAGGTACGCGTCTGACAGCCAAAGGCAATGAGTGGAGCTAGTGGATTTATATTAAATGAGTGGTATCTAATGGCGATCCATTGGTTTAAGGTCCTTGTTGCAACCTCTTATTAGTTAATTGGAGCCATTGATTGGCAAGGAGGTTGCATTGCCTATAGTGCATGCCAGCTGTCAATCAACAGCTGGTTGAAAGGCATCACCAAAACCCTTAGAATAGATCATTATAATCAGGAGGGGTACCTCTCTAGTAGCATACATACTATATTACACAATTGTAGCTAATTAAGCTGTGGCAGCAGAGTACATTTAAATGAATATTTTGGCAGATGCTCTCATCCAGACCAATTTATAAATAACAAGCTCAAATTGCATCTATTAAAGTTGCATGGAAGATACATCCAAGCATACTTCAGCCTAGCACAGTGTGATGAAAACTTTGTATACGTGCTTTGATAAATGAATAAGGGCCATACATGTGTGCAGTATAACAAACTTACAATAAGCTTACACACATAACAGGATGGTGAGTGATGCTTGGGTAGGGGAGCCAAGGTACAGTCTAAGGAAATGGGTTTTCAGTATTTAATTGAAGACGGGCAGAAACTCTGCTGTCCTGACTGCTATGGGGAGCTTATTCTACTACACTGGATCTAACACATAACAGGGAACGGAGGAGAAGGCATCCTGACGTTGCAGAACAGAGTGACCTGGCCGGTGTGTAGGGTCTGATGATGGATTGAAGATAAAAAGCAGTGGCTTCCCTCCCTGGCCAGTAGGCTAACACCAGCATCATCAGATAGAAGTGAGCCATTAGAGCCAGTGGAGGGAGGTCAGCAGTGGTGAGAAACTGAAGTATTGGGGGAACGTTGTGGACTGCAGGGGTCTAATCACGCATGCAGGGAGACTAGCAGATCACGAGTTACAGTATTGTAGACAGAAAAGGAACAGGGCCTGGACCACAAGTTACCAGAGTAGTGGCTATGGCATTGAGAGTTGTGTGTTCAAGTCTCAAATGAGGAACTACTTTTGTAAGCTTAAGCAATGTACAGTGTTCCAGTGAAACACAATTGTATAAACATGTTCTATAGAGTGTGCAATGTTAAATTGTAAACAACACCAGTTACCCCGATAAAGAGGACCTCCAAGGCAGATAAATAATTAATACACTCTTTACCTCTGCTGTTTCAGTCAAACCGTACAATTTATCTTTCTCTAAACCCACATTTATTTTGTTGCTCCATTGATTACTCCTGACACTATTCTCCCAGATTAAGGCAGAGGAGATTTCTGAACTACAACAGCAGCCAGAAGCTGAAGATTGACTTCTTCTGAGCCCCCACATCTCAAAACCTTTTTAGTCTTGAATATCATGGGTTACTTTTAGCAATGTGCACACGTTTAGGGCTTCTATGGCAGGACAGGGTGAGGAAACAGCCACCACACCATTATCTCCAGTATCTGGAGCAGCAGGGGTTGTGCATGCATTCATCTTGGAAGGGCATTAAGACTGAAACATAATATTCTAGGCAAAGAAGAAATTATTTCTCCAAATCACAATGCTTCAAAATAACCTGTTTTCTGGGCAAATACATGTACATTTTCCAGGAACAGAATGGACAGCCAACGACACAGAAAAGGCCTAATTTGCTTACATTAAGGCACAGATTACTCACAGTGAATTTGGCTCTGTTAAAAAAAATTGACAGGATACATTTTTCATAGCTGTTTAATTGAAATTAATAACTACAGTATACCATGGTATATTTAAAAAAAAAGCTTTGCTGAAAAACAAACACTGGTTTAACATGAAAGAAAATGTATACTGTGGATATAGCATACTCTATGACAGGTCAGTTTTATAAAATAAAATAAATTACTGCAACTTTCACTCAAAGACTGCTAAACGATTTTTTTTACAGTCACTTGCCTTTACACTTCTCGGCTTTAAAATGTTTGCAATTATCACATATTAGAAGCTGCCACGACAGACAGACACCTTCATTATACAACATCAAAAACATGTCTTGAATCATTATTGCTGTTTACAGTATGTGATTTGAGATTTACCGGGACATTTAACATGTTACTCCATTGATGCTGTTTAGTTTATTCTATTTGCATAGTGATAATAGAACCTAAAATGTAATTGATACAATTGATTAGCAAATACTGAATCTTTTAAATAGAACACAACCCTTTTGGTCCTGAGTACGGAATAAAAACCTTCAAAGACTTAGTGTGACACGAGGAGGTTTAACACTGATCATTAAGAACTTCTCTTTAAAAAAGCAGACCTCCAAAGCACCCTTACCTAACTCAGGCACTGAGCTTGGCTACTGGAAAAGCAAGTCTGGGTGTGAAATGCAAGACGGGAGGTATACAGTCCGATATTTTGTCAGAAGTGCTTGAAATACCTCTAGGAACAGGTGGCTATGCCATAAAGATTAGGCTTAATTTTAAATCTAAACAGCATCATTCTGAACGAGATCTTACCATTTGCATCCTCATGGCATCAATGAGTTCATTTCTCTTCTTTATCAGTGTTAAAACCTTATGGACCTGAATGTGAGACCAGCACAGATATGAGGTGGTCTTATTGTTCAGGTGCAAGTAAAAATCCTGACATACAGCTTGAATAAACTGCAAGGATGCTGAACAGAAAAACTTCTTCAGCCAGGAATGTACTGTAGGAAAACAAACACTATCTACTCACCAACAGGGGGCCCCAGTGATACCTGACCTTTCTATAAATGACAGTCCTTCACATTATCCTGTTCTGCACATTAGATTGTTTCTGAAGCAGCCTTGGGCTTGTCAGTTTCAGAACTAGCAATTTCCTAACTTTATAACAAAAAAGTAATTTTCAGACCAACAAAGTTATTTACAGTATACTGGTTAATGGACTTTCAAAGATGAAAATGTTCAGTTTTTAGAACCACAATGAGAGATGCCTTCAGGCACTGAGTTCAGTTTTCATTTTCTAATCATTAAAATCTAAAATGAGATGTAATGTAGCAGGATGTTATAAGAGTAAACAAATACATTTTAACATGCTTTAAAATACAATAGAGGCAGTTACATATAAATTCAATATATACAAGAGAAGCAAAAACATTGGGCCAGAGTCATTTGACAGCCATTGAGGAGAGACTTGTGGGTTGGCTGCAGGGAGATGGTCTTTCCAGGCCTTTCCCACGAGGAGCAGTGACAGTTTATTTTATTTTGTTTTATTTTTTGGAACACAGGTCCAGAGCTGGATCAGAACCTCCCCAGTTCGATCAAGGACGTGTGTCTTCACGGGTCGCCATCCGGGGGCGGTGGCTGGCACAACTTGTACAACCTGGTAAGGAAAACACACAGATACAGGGGACTTTCAGGGATGCACTGGCTGGACCACACCCACCAGGGTTGGAAAAATTAAACAAAAGGTACAATTTACATGCAGTATAGGGCAGCAGGATTTAATGACTGCAGATCACCTATGATAAATCAGTTTATTTTAAGGGCATATTGTGCACCCTGTGATCTAGGGAGATGAGATCTGGTCAAGCCTGATAAACTGCATTGGGGAAATCTTCCAAAAAGAAATACTAAGGGTTATGACAAAGTCACACTGCTAACATATGTAACTGCATTACATATTTTTGGAACTAGAGAATTGACACCATCTCAACACTCTAACATGGTCTGACTCCCATATGTAATTATGCATCTTTAAATCATCTGCAACATCTTATTTTTCCTTCTATGATCTCTTAGGGCAGTCTTCATTTCCAGGCTAGTCTGGAAAGACGCCTTATTTTGGTTTACCAGCAGGACACATCTAACAAAATGATCAGTTATGCTACAGCCTCACACAGACAAAATACATATTTCAGTCAATAAAAATCTACCTCTTGCAGTTCATCTCTGAAGCTGGCCGCTCACATTAGAAAAAAAAAAACAGAACATAACACACTGCAATGCAGCGTCTTGTCACAGGAGCTCATCTAATGATCTTCCACTTAATTGTGTTTGTCAATTTCGCTAAAAGGTTCGAAAAGGCTGGCTGTCACAGGGAATCCCATATTTCAAACTCTAGCAGGAGTGACAAGTAGTATCTCACGCTGAATCTTTTAGAGCTTTTAATCTCTGCAGCAGCCCAGATCATGCTTCACATTAGCTCAAGTGCAAGCATCCCCCTTTTTTTCCTAGAGTGCTCTCCAGCCCTGGGAGCACTGCTGGGGAGCTGTCTAGCAGTTCACGGCATCAGCAGCCCCCACACAGCTGCAGACCCTCCATCATTATCTGTCCTCATGGAGCCCTGGGTGCTCTGTCCTTGCTACAGCCAGCATTTTCCCACGGCTATTTACTCTTAACACAACGGAGACAATCTGGAAAAGGAGTTGAGTCGATGGAAATGTGCGTGCCTCATCGAAAAATGTGTCTGACTTCTTGTGAGCCACAAAAGGGCTGTAACAAAGAGGACATCTTCACGCTTACCTGGGGACAGACGACGGGGTGCGGTCCCTCACCCCCAGGTTCTTCGCTGAATTTTGAACTCTTGCTCCCTGTTAAAAAAAAGATTTTTCAGAGGGATATTTATACCTTGCGGTGATGCTAGCCATATATCTGCATACTCAGTACAAGTTTTATTGCTGTCTGAAAAACCCCGCTATGCAAAAGGTATGTAGTGAGCTGGCCTGACTAGATGTCCAATAACAGGATTTATAATTTAAGAACATAAAGAAAGATGTTGCCTTTTACAAACTTTCAGCAGAGACCATTCTGAAAATCTTCAACAAACAGAAAATGGTTAACCAAACTATCAGGAATGGCTGCTTTTCATTGTAGCTATGGTAAATATTGAAAGCTTGTCTTTTTGGCCATAAGAGGCTTGGAGTAGCACATCACAGTGCAGTTGAGAGTAGATTAGGAATTGTGACAGATATCGAGTAGGCTCAAGCCTAACCTATGCCCATTCAATTTCGTGGTGTGATGGAAAAGTAAGTTACATGTTGACAGCAGTGTGGCATACTGGTAAGGGTTTCATGACCTAAAGGTTTGCCAATTCAATTCCCCGGTGGGGCACTGTTGATGTCCCCTTGGGAAAGGTAGCTCACCCTAATTGCATCAGTAACTACCCAGCCGCATAAAATGTAAAAAATGTAAAGAAATGTAAGCTATGCCAGAGGTAATGGCATCTGCTAAGCTAACACAATGTTAAAGCGAGAATTCTAGCTGTTTCCTTCCGGTTTTTAATGCTACCCGTATCACCTCACAGCTCATCGCGCTGCTTTTTTCGGCAGCGCTTGTGTGGAACTGCACGCGGAATGCGGAACTATTCCGCACGTTGCTCTGTGATGTCTCAGTTGCATGCCCGCACTGTGGGTTCAGACGAGAGTCGAGTGCTGCAATGAGTCACATCTTTTTCTCAGACTCCACATGAGTCCATTTCACAAATCGGAGGAGACACACCGCTGTCTCAGAGTGTTTCAGAGAAGCCTTGGGCGGCTCGCATACAGACAGGGCAGCTGGGCTGGTGATTAATCAACCACAAACGTCCTCTCCACTATTTTCGTGGGCATTGGCCTTGTCACGGATTGTTAAATGGACTTGTTTGTCAATATAAACGCTGACGTGAGGAACATATATAATTTACATGCTTCCCAAGTCCCAGGGATGAGCTCCGAGTTTAGGCTGCACTGCTCCTCGTGCAGTTAATCACTTCAAAATGGCACTTTTTAATAGTCAGTTTTCCCTGGGAGCATGATTGTCTTCTATCAAGGCAAAAAAAAAAAGAAACAGCCTAACTGTGAAATGGTAGCACTGGATGAAAGCATAAATCTCAAACATTTTCAGCACAACGACAGCTCTAAATAATTTGCGCTGCTAGCAGTGAGCTGGTTGTATCCGGCTGACGGCGTTAGCTGCTGTTCCGAATGCAGGGGTCACCTGGCGGGAGGCAGGGCTTTGTGCAGATGCAGGACTGCTGTCAGCACCAGACCCTCCTGAGTTTCTGCAGCTACAGCTGAAAGGTGCAGCTGTGAGACCAACTGCATGCAATACTGCAAAGTTAAGGGGGAAATAAAAGCAATACAGCCCTTTTTTTACAATTCATTGCCCAGTACCAGCACAAGCACTAGGACAGGTTCAGCTATTTTCAGTTGAAGACTTTCCCTTGATGACCCTTGCAATGAGACAAAGCTTGAAATCAACCATAGTCATGTAAAGCTAAGGAAAGTATGTATTAATGCACGACAAATATTTATGAGGTTCAGAGCTAAAATTCAACACAACCTTGAGCCCAGATGAACTGTAGTTTCTAATGACTCCCACTGCTATGATTGAAAGCATCTCCAAGGCCTTTGGAGAGTGTGTGGTAAAGTAATGGATTACACGTGCACGCACGGCTCACACACACACCAACAAGGAAAGGTCATCTCTCTTTCCTGCCGTCTGAGTAGAGTAACTGACCAGCAAACCCATTAGGCATATCAGCTGTCACGAAAAAGAAGCACAGCCTGTTTCTTGTCTGCTCCTTCTCTAGGATAGCATCAGTAATTATGCGATTAATATCAGACCTACAGCATCCATCTGAGACAGCTATACCCTCCCTGAGCTTCCTCAAATACCACAGATCCAGGGACATTTAAGGCCCATGCCAACAAGCTATATGCACTATTTCTACCAATCCATCTGTACAAGCTTTGATATGGGGAGACAGAGGGAACTGGCTGGCAGTCTCTGGCAAAAATGCCAGACAATGAAGTCACACTTTTAAAGGTGTTCTCATATGAGAAGGCTAATGATACCTAATGATTCAAAATACCTAATGAATCCAAAATTACTTTCAATTATCTCATGCTCGTCCTCCAGCCGGGGGTTTAGAGAGGAGCTCATACCGAATACAATCAGATTCCGCATGTTCCCTGGCCTGAAAAGGTTTGAGTGGCCTCTTCGGAGGCATTGGAGTGAGACAGTCGAGCTAATGGACTCTCCACAAACTCATCTACTCCGCATTACCGGAACAGTGTTTGCGGATGTAAATGGGAGAAGTGCTCGATATTAAAAAAAAAAAAAAAAAACACCACTGCAGCGGCAGCAAATGCAGCATTCCCCACAGCCCAAAGTGTCAATCTGCAGCCATGATGGATAGGCCGTCTGATCGCCGACCGTGATACAGAACATTTCCTGTATTAATAAACACCCCCGCCAAGTTGAGCCGGGCCCCGGCCCATTCATATTCATATTCGCATTCATGAAGCGCCGTCTGAGCCAGGGGTATCGGAACTGGGGAATTCAGGTGCGATTTCTCCAGGCAGTCCGAGTGAACTGAATGCCTTATCTTTTAACTTACGCGGCAATGTTTGGAGTTAATGCCATTTTCAATTAAATTTACAGCAAACTATCTTCAAAGAATGCACTTGGTATTTAAGTGGCAGTGCATAGATATAGTGTTTAATAAAGCTGGGGATGTGGAGTTACGCTAAATGAATAACCTGCCTCTGACGCCCTGAGAACCGCAGTGGATACGATATCCTACCGCTACAGTCGCTTTATTTTTAAGGCAAAGTGGTTAAGGAAATAATTAGATTATGCTCCGTTATTTGTGCTTATTTTATTGAAAGTTCATCTGAAGTAACATACAGTGCCGACTTCAATGAAGTTCCTCTGTGCTGACGAGGCCAAAAGGAGCTGATTCCATTTAGCCGTTTTGAATATTTAATCTTTGCCCTCGGACCATGATTAATTCAGTGGATGAAAATAAAATTTAGAACTGCCCTGCTTTCTGGCACACACTTTACTTCCACACACATGGAGATAGGCAACGGAGGGAAAGGAATTTGTGGTCTACATTAAGAATGACTAAAAACAATCAAAAATAAATCTTGCAGTAACAGGCAGGCGAGAGAAGGCCATTTCACAAACATGACCTTACCCAGTTCTGTTACAGTAAAAAGAATACAAAATAATACATAATCACAAATCCTAAGAATGCCCTTTCTACCTGCCTGAGCAGCCTCTGGGGCAGGGGTGCTCTGAAACCTCGACTACCTGTGCACCAGCACCAGAGTTTCTCTGCACAGTTTAATCTAGCCACAGCTACTTTATGCAAACAGTTTTAATCAATGGACTTCTTACAGGCAGCTGTGTATTCCTGACCAGCGGAAACCATATGAAGAGCTATACATTTCATTTCCAATGTCCGTTGATTTCATGAGAAGCTCAAGATGGTCTCTTGTGCTGAGACTTGCCAGCCTTCTGCTGAGCAAGCAGCTTCTTCTCAAGGTCAAACGCAGAGCAATACCGCAGATGCTCAAGGCACGTCATCCACACGGACGACTGTTTCTGACGCCCCTAGGCCTTCAAATACCCAAGCCTGAAAGGGCTTTTTTTTAATACGGTATGGAAATATGAGACGAGGTCCATCGGTTGAATGTTCCCATTGTGAAGGAAATATTACAGGAGAAAATAATGCCCTGTGTTTTCTTCTGCAGCCCAAGGCAGAAAGGCTGGTTTAATAAACCCCGTTCCAAATTGCAAGTTCTCTCCGGTGGATAATCAGAGGGGAGTGGTTCAAGAGAACAGTACAGTAAAAGAAGGGGGTGGAAAATAAAATCTCAGAGATCAGACTGGAAGAGAGGAGAAATGAGAAATAAAAGCGTGTTTCACTTTCATATTGTACTGTTCAAAACTTCACAGAGGAAAAATAAATCAAAACAAAAAATGCTGATTTTTTTGTATAAATATGCATTCAGTTTCAGTTTCAGTTCAAGAAGCATAAGACGGCTCACCATTATGGGCATTTGTGGTATATTTTTTTCCTTTTTCCCAAGATTTTTGTATTTGTTCCTTTATATACAGTGGGTTTAAAAACATCTTTCTGATGGAGACTATTGATTGTTAAGAGAGAAAATGAACACCAAAAAATAAATAAATAAAAAATGTCCCAAAGTCTGGGAAGTCATTTGTTGATTCTTAACAAGTAAGTTCTTTTGGAAAAAAGATCAATGCTTTCTTAAAATATAAAGGGCACATTTCTGAAGTGTTTTTCCCTGTAGAGGGAAAATGAGAAATTGAGCCGTGGGCTGAAGTTTTAAAGTAGTTTGGGGAATAAATGAAAAGCATTTCAAGTAGAAACAGACTGTCAGCACAACTAGCACAGGAAAACAATGTTTCATTTTGGATATAAAGATGAGGGGGATGTTGGGGAGCAGTGGTTCTGTAGGAGGTGGAGACAAGGGGAAGGGGGGAGGTGCAGGTGAGAGGGCGTTAGAGTTGTACGTGAAAGGGTACTAATGGTGTAGATTAGGGCATTGGAGGTGTAGGTGAACATGTGAACTAAGTTTTGGAGGAGTAGGTTTAGGGTGGGAGATGGGGGGCTGGGGGGCAGTTAAGAATATGTCTGAGGGGAATTGTAGGGAAGTAAGAGAAGTAGAGACAGAGTATAGCTGGTGTCTGTGGTGTGTTGCAGGAGAGGATGCTGGGGGTAGAGTTAGGAGATGTGTTTGTGGTGTGTTTTGTATGTGAAGGTGGAGTTAGGAGGACTTTTGTGGTGTGTAGATGAGGGTGGTTGGGGAAGAAGATTGAAGGAGTGCTCTCTACCTGTTTCCTCATGACGTCTGTTGCCTGCATTATGCAGCGAGGCGGTAGACCGTGGCTTCTTGCCAGAAGAATGGCCTGTTCCAGAGTCACGCTGAGGGTGCAGCTAGGGGACAAGCAGGGAACAGGGTCATCACAGAAGGCCAAGCCAACAGAGCTCAGAATGCTAGTCATTACTAATCAATCACTGAGCCGAATGTGAACCTGGAGGCAATCAGAATTCAATAGCAGCCTCCTCCTCTTGCACGATTCCTCACGGTGAACACAAATGCTAATTGCAGCCGCTCCGCAGTGCCAGGGCGATCAATCATTTCCCTAACCTGGGAGAGGATTTGTTCGGCAGAACAGCTCTCCGTTTCGCTTAAACGCATGCGCCGGGCTGGTCATTTGTCAAACTGCCACCTCCCAAGAACCGCGATTTTCATCAGTCTCGGCGAAAGAGGCACCCTCCGTCTGTCCTGCGTCACAATCCATCAGGTCCCCTGTCACTCCCAGCTGACAGACTGCCATGGGTGCGGTGAAGCCTCTTTGAAATTTGGGGAACATATGTCTCAAGATTTTGATTCCTGTAACATTTCGCCAGACGGCCAAAAGCGGACCTCGTCGACACGGGTTTGTGGGCGCGCGCAACCCAAAGCGAACCCTCGTATTTTTATGTCCAGACAAGGTCCTTCCATGGCAAAGCGGTACTGTCACTAAGGCTCAGGATGGACAGCAAACAACTAATCCCAGTGACATAAAGACCGAGCCGGGGGGAGCCATGGAGGTGTGCGGGGCACCTAGCCTGAACAGGAGGGACTGAAGTCTAGGGGGAGGGAGGGCTGAGTGATATGTGGTGCGGAACAAATGACACCACACAGATCCAGGCCTTTGCTGCTCTCTTGGCAGACGCATTGAGTGGCAGTAATACAACTTGGAACAGCATCGACAGAAGCCTTCCACTCTCGTCCAGGAATCTCTGCAAACATTGCGCAGGGCGAAAAATGGTGTGCACAGGGATGCTGCGAATGATTGCTTTTTTAAACACAAAGCAATACATGCTACAGATGTATTACAGTTTACTGATCCAACCAAACAGACTGGCTGCAGCGAAGCATGCACTTTCCTGTGTTTTTTTATGTTCAGTTAAATATTTATAATTATGGTTTGCTCTGTCACACACACCTGGGTAGCCCAAGCTACACTACAAGAGTCTGCACTCTACGCTAATAACCAGCTAGAAACATGCACTGGTCTGAACATGCATTACAGCATACATGGACAGATTCATTGGCAATTCAATTACATGAATGTCTCCAGGCCTGGGACTGCTGCTTTATTGCTTATCATCAAGGTCTATCATCAATATAAAAGGGTATGCGAAAATTTCCATTTTTGCTTCTTTGTAATTTCTTAATAAATGTAAGGTGTTTAGGAGAATCTTAATTTGAACAGTGCCTATTAAATTGTAAGTAAGGACATAAAGAATTTAACAGGCGTGTTTCTCACTGAGCTGAATGGCGCTGAATGGTTCCATTTTTCATGCAGGAGTGTTATTTATGGCCCCTGCGCGGAATCCTGTTTGCTGTTACTTTAGTGTCTTCCGTGTACATTTAACAGCCTTGGCAGAGATACAGCAATATCTAGTCATTCCATCAAATATCTGCCTCACTTTTAGGTCTTTAGCAGAGTTGAGATTAGCTGAAGAATAAACCATTATCTTCCACAGAACTGTTGATTGTACGTATTACTGTTTAATAGCGGTGGTGGTCGTGGCATCCCGCACTAACGTACACCAGGTGATTGAGCTGTACGGTGCCAGGGCACAAGCCGTGCAAGACACTCGGTCACTGCTGTCTCCGTTTGATTTCTGCTGGAGCCAGGGTGATTCATGCCTTTCGAGGGCACTCCCACGGCGCACGTTTGGTGTGTAAATTGGGAACAGCCTAATGGTGGGACGTCAAGGGCACAGTCTGACCTTACTATGATAACTAGTTACAAAGCTGTATTGATCCTGGCCCTTTTATGGCTGATTGAACTGTCCCGCAAGTGCTGCCACTGCCGGATTGCATTTTGGGGCTCAGGCAACAGCCGTTCAAGCCTGGTCTCTTTCGATTACCTTCCGAAACGGCTCGGCAATTGTTATCTACGCCTCTTTAAAAGGGGGGGCTCGTTGACAAGCGGCGATCAGAGCAGGCCTGCAATTTAAGCATGAGAAAAAAGCAATGATACCAGTTCATCTCTTTAATGTAACACAGGGTGTAAGAAATAGCCAGAGCCAATTGGCCTAAAGCAAATCCAAGGTTTTGATGGGTTTTATTTCATATTTGAAACATTCAAAGAACAAGTCAAAATACTATGGCAACTCCATCCATCTTAAACTCAGATGAAACTCAATTTGACAAAAAAAAAAAAAAAAAAAACGTTCCCATGAAACAGCTTTCAAATTAAACCTATCCTCAAGGGGAAAGGATGTCCACGCCGCATGTGTATCAGCTTTTATGGCTAGATTCTTTCACATCTGAATGGTGCCACTAAATGACTCGATTTATGAGGCTTCAACAGGCTACTGATTTAAAGATTCCTTTCCCCAGCTCTAGGCCAAGATAGATGATGAAGAGACGGAGGCAGATGGAGAAAGAAGCTATCTTCCAAACCGTAATTTAAAATGTCAATTCTGCCACACGGCGCAGGTCCTTTCTTGTTGCTTCAGCTTTATCTCCTTCTATCAATCCGTACAGATTCAAAAATAAACCAAGCAATAATTGGTTCTGTAAACATTTCTCAAAGCCTCAGCATCAACAAGAAGGCTGGAGAGCAAGGCTCAGGGGCTCCATACCTCTGCGTGCCTACTGGGAAATCATTATTGCGCAACACTTTCTTTAGTCGGCAATGAGAAATCATTTCAGCCGGTCCCGGATCACATCCACAATCAGAGAGATCATTATAAACAGACATACATCCTATCACCAGGCTAAGAGCTAAAATAACAATAAAATTCAGAAAATACTCATAACTTCCTCACCTCAGGGGTATGCTGAAATATATATGATAAGACCGTGGCGAGAAAAGTTTAAAACTGAGATCTGATTTAAAAAATTGGCAGATAAGAACTTCTGCAAGGCGGCAGAAAAGACAAAGTTGTGACCTGTCCACAGAAACACTGCCACCAATATGATGGCAAGCGATTTCATCCAACCTCTACAAAGCAGAGGCTTGTGAAGCATTATAATACAAATATTCTATTGTGAAGTATTATAAATTCACTTTTGCTCTTGTGGGCGCTTTGTTCTCATCTTACTCATAGGTTATATGAGAATACCTGGACTAAACCCAAATGAAACTGGAACACAGCATATTGTGAATTGCTGATGCTTAAAATATTATCCTTTCACTGTTATTAAAGCCTGCTCATCAGGGCTGAACCATTCGGTCAATATAGAGTGCTGTTCCGGTGATAATGATAATGCATTTTTGTAATAATAATATCATATGAGCTTCACAGCCACATGCTGCAATCACATCCTGTTCTGTTTGCCTGTTCTTATCGGTTTTACTCAGCAGACATTTACACCCAAGGTGATGATCGTTCTCATGCCATCACATGTTTGTATTCCATTTATCAATGACAGTTACAAAAATATTACCTAAACAACCATGTCAAATAAATGTATTTACCAAGTCCACTACATTATGTATCAGGTTGTAAGAGTGGAAAGATTACACACATTTAATTTACATGCAGAAAGGCCATTTAAATAGGCTGCTAGGCTGAGAATAAAATCCCATCTTCTGTGGTTCTCCAGCTGCAGCCCATTTGAGGGAGTGAATAAGTCAGCATTCATCCCAAAAAAAAAAAAATGGCAGGTCCTGGAATTTGATTTGTCAGGGTGCGCATTGCCTGCTCTTCATGGTGACTTGTGGCCAGTGAATTGTCCTGCCAAAGTGCGGTTAATAAAAGACCTCAACTCACGGGGCTGCTATGGGTTTTCTATTAGGGTCCAGGCAGGTCTGTCCTCTGTGCTCAATCAAAACGTCAATCACGCACAAGAGGTGAAGAAAATCCTTCAGCAGGATTCTGGAAACCACGCAAAACAAATGGGTCCCATATTTAGCCTCTCGCGTGGCTCCGCCTTGAAGCACCTTGATGAATTGTGTCGTGGGCCAGGATGAAATATGTCTCCTCAAATGAGATGTAATGAGACCTTGGAAAATTAATCGGACTTTTCCCATTGTAAAGTGCTTTTTTTCACTTAGAACGGATATAGCCATCTCTCAGGAACAGAAAATGCATTAATGAAAATGTTACAATGATAACTACTCTACAGCTCCACAGCTCTGTGTGTATTAATAGCATATCGTATTAATAAGTGAAATTAGCAAAGGGCCACAAAGACTGAAACATAGCTGGGAAAGAACTACTGTACATGGAACAAAAAAAAGAGACTGAAACAAAGGGGCAAAAAATAAAACGAGACAGAAAGAAAGAGAAACACTCAGAACAGAGGCACACTCAGAGGGAAAGAGAAACACAAAGAGACAGAGAGTCAGAGAGAAAGTGAAAGTCACCAAGAGAAACAGCAAAGGAGAAAGTCAAAGACAAGGGCGCTGGAGTGAGAGAGAAAGGAGAATCAAACAAAAGGAAAGTGAAAGAACAGGAAACACCAAGACAAAAAAGGGAGGTGGTGGTGGGGGGTCTGAGAGAGAAAGTGGCAAAAAAGAAAGTGAAAGAAAGAATATGTGGGAGCGTTGGAGAGCCAGAATGGCAGAGTCAAAAAAACAAAAGGAAGGCAGAGAAGGAGAAAAAGACAGCGTCTGGGACAGAGGGCCGGCTGGCGGGAGAGGCGGGCTCACCGGTGCACTCCGCTGTTGCACATGACGATGTGGCAGGCGCCCAGGCGGTTGCACAGTTCGGAGGCCACGGACAGCAGCCCCACGCCCGAGGCCCCGCAGGCAGTGAACTGGCAGGCGGCCGTGCGGCGGGAGCTGATGAAACTCTCCATCAGCCGGTACAGCTCGTCCAGAGTGTTCAGCGGCCGCATGAGCTGCGTGAGGGAGAGGGAGGGGCCAACGGGGTCAGAGGTCAGCAGGGGTCATCATCCATGTCTAGTGATCATTACAGCACATCTACCCCCGAAGCAGAGCTGTAATCCAACCCCCTCCCCCAACAGCAACACTGCCTGCAATAGCACCACCGCAGCAACTATCAGACTGCAGTCACTGAAACCAATCTCAGATAAGAGGCAACATTTTACTTACCTTGTCTATTAAGGCAGCTTTGGGTGTGGAGCTGGGAGGCAGGTTGGATTTATCCAGATAAAAGGCCCTGTTGATTGTGAACAAAGCAGAGCTAGGATAAGCCGCGCTGAACACTCTGTTACACACCTACTCTGCCCAGCACAACGGAGCCAGATCAAGGATTACAGCAGCGATCCTTTTCATCTCTTCTGAAAAGTTGGGGAATCAAAAAGCGTCAGTGGAAAAATGAGTCAGCAAAGCCCATGTAAGCAGAAAGCAAGATTAAGCATATCTTGCTTGGGATCCCTCCAAATATATCTTGGATTAATTACATTTGCTACACTTCCACTGCACAGTACGTGCACACCAAAAAAAAAAAACGAACGCCCTCTCCTGGAGACAGGGAAAACCTGCAGGCATGTCAGGGTAACCATTCAGGTTTGGTGAAGAACAGCCTATAAACATAACTGTCCTCAGGAAAGGTCATGTTCTTGACAATGCAAATTTCTCTGGTTTTGTCCCTGGATATTATTTCTCATGTGTACCCTAATCCATTCAACCTACCTGTACACTAGGAGCTCATAGTGACCACCATGATGTGGTCCATTACAGTTCATGCACCAATATCAGTAACATCTCTACTGTGGTGGATTTGAACCTAGCATTAGCATTCAATTTACCATTTCCAGTGTCCAGATCTGTCATCCAAAGTACATTTTTCTTTACTGAATCTCCATGTATCACTTGCAAAGAACCATACGTTCAGAATACAATTTCAATATCACCATGTATACGAGCTGAAGATAGTTGAGTGCTGATGAATAATTCACCCTTTGGCTTCATGTATTCTTAATTTGAGTTATTTATAAGAGCGCACAGCTAACAAGCATGCATAATCCCACCCTCCAGCAAACTTGTAAAAAGTCAATACATTAAATAGCAGCATGGTAGCATGGTAACAGGTTTACTTCCTGAGGTTCACAGGCATATGTATTTATGGAGGTCTGGAATATAGAGAGCGCTGCTATAAAGCCAGGCATGCACTGAGACCCTGACCCTCGACTTAATCTGTCCCTCTGGTGCCTGGTGGTGCTGGTATTTATTACCAGTATGATATTGCTGTTTGACACAATGTTAATAAAAATAATTCATCAAGGCAGCATGTGAGTGGTAAAGCACAAAGTGTGGTATAAATTAAGGGTGCTACATTCTCTCTGGGGGGGGTGCATAAGGCCACGTTGTACGCTCTGCAGTGAGGGCTTGGTATGAGACTTGGTAAAACTGAGTAAAAATAGAGGCCAATATGCGAAAGGGGTGCAACTTCACTAATGTCTTCCTAGTGTGAGAACTTATCTTTTCCATTCAACGAGGTGTGGGGAACTTTACATATACACAGGTCTGCAGATTTGACTGGTGACTGTGAGACACTTTTCAACATATTTGTATCAATTAACTGGTTTCAGGTGTCCAGTTAATTGCCCATATAAGGAAACCGTATATGTATGCACGCAGTGCAACACACCTTATGCAGTTTTCTCAAAGCACAATTATAAACACATGAATTATTCTATGGGCAATCAGTAACACACTCAGTGACAGATCCATTTTGTACTTCCACAGCCAGGGGTTTATAAGTGTTTTTCAATTATTCCTTTCCCACCATCACATTATCCTCTAACCTCCCGATTGACTACCAAATTACAATGAAGCGTTTATGAGTTCAGGCAAAGTTAACAGCCCATGTAATTGGTTCAAGACGAGCTTATCATTCGCAAGATGCAATAGATAGGAAAGCAATTATGTAGCAATTGCACATCCAGTTATACACTCAAATTCCTTTCATAAACCATTTGCAAGCATATAAAGTGGTACGAGGTCCATAGCAAAGCAACCTGATCATTGTTGTTAATGAGTGACTTTTAAGAACTTCCTTTTTCTTATGTTTGTTTTCCACTGCTTTCCCTGGAGGCCTATCAGAGACCGGGAATGCTGTCACTATGGGCAGCCCTGCTCCTCCAAAGAATGATAAATTGCTAGCTTCCTGATCCTGTGCATTGCCTTTGCATTGTGGCAAAGCTTACACAAAGCCTACCCCAGGAAACATGGTAACAGTCTGCATTAGGACAAGGCTAACACACACCGATTGGTGCATTTTCTTCACTATCACAAGGGAGACACAGTGCAGTCTTGCCCTCACAGACCACACGGAGTAAAGTGCAGGCCATCCTAGACAATAACAATCACCCCCTCCACAGCATCCTGGCAGGACCGAGAAGCAGCTTCAGCGGACGGCTCACCTCGCTGCACTGCAGGACTGAACAGTCCCCACTGCCATCAGGCTGTAAAACGCCTTAGCCAATGGGCAATAGCCAAGAGCCAATAGCTAATGGCCCTCTCTCTCTCTCTCCCTCCATACCCACCACCCTCATCCACTGGACTCTGTGCAATAATGTTTGTATTGTCTGTGCAATAATATTTGTATTGTTTTGTATTGTATTGTACTGTATTGCATTATATTGTCTGTGCAATAATTCTTGTATTGTCTTGTACTGTACTGTATGCTCGTATTGTCCCTGATCTACCTCGCTTGAGCTACTGGACACCTGAATTTCCCCAAGGGGATGAATAAAGTATCTATCTATCTATCTATCTATCTACCTATCTGTCTTTGAGTAAGTGGTTCTCTGCTTACTGAAAGAGTCACTGGTTCTCTGATCAAAGCTTCTTAAAAAAAAAGAAAGAAAATAAAAAGCTAGGCCAGTGCTCACTTAATACATTTTCCAGTTTTTAAGCTTTAGTGTGTTTGGTAGCAGTCCACACAAAGACATTTCACCATGTGCCAGGATTGCCCCTGACATGCACTCTTAACTGTGTGAATGGAGACAGAAAAATGAACAGCACTCTACCCAAGGCAAATGCCAATAAACATTAAGCTCATCTCTTTCAATGAGGCTCAAGTGTTATTTTTAAGTTACCTCATCAATGACGTGCTGCAAGTACTGTCATTTTTGTGCACCTGTAATGATTAAAGTCTCAAAACAAAATAAATTACGTGAAGTATTTTTATGACCTCTGACCTTGGGCATTTAGTTTCTTGACAATAGTTACATTTCAGAGAGGCTGCAAATATTTTGCAAGGGAAAGGGGGTTGTAAATCAACCAAACCAATTTACGGTCAATTTACAGCCAAAATATATCAACAGAATACTTCAAACTTAAATATATCTGGATTTACAGTATTCAGCTTCGTGTAACTTTCCATATGAGGTTTCAACATAATGCATTCCAGCTGGCATTGTTCCTTCAAGTTTAAAGCATTATTTTCAGAAGGTCTTGGATTCGATAAAATGACATATTTCAAATAAAATCATATTCGCTTGTAAAAAAGTAAATATTTTACATGCTGATAATCCTTTTTTTTGGAGAAATAATACAACAGGAAAGAGGAACAGGTAAGCAAATGCTCCTAAGGGCCTGTCATTCATTATTAACTTCTGCTTGAATACATTCAATCCAATTTTTACACTACCAATTCTCACACTTGGTCCACTGTACAGGAGAAACTGACTGAAAAACCATTAGCACTAACAACTCCCACTCTTTAGTTACATCAGGTCTTGTCCTTGATACTGTACTTACCAGGAGGAAATTTGAGGCCATGGTGCACATGGTGTTACGTTTCAGGTTTATTCTTTGTAAAATGGTAACTTGGATTTTCCAAAATTGGAAGGTTATGACTGCAGAAATGTTAGACAACAGCTGACAAGATGATGACAGGCATGGTGGTCAGATTTATATTAATGTTACCTAAGCCGACACAGACATTTCTGCTGATATTGCATATACCGCTTATCATTCTGAGCGAAGAACAAAAACCATTTCTAAAAGCACTGACCTTCAGTTCTCTTCCTCTGTATGTTATCATTGTGGAGTTATTATTATTTTGCAAGGACAAGAGGTAAAAGTTAACATTTCGCTCAAGGCTAATGAGACTGTAGCCTCCTTGACATGCTATGTGCAGGGAAGAGTAGGCACACCACACTTTCAGCTGTATAATTCTCAAGCCCTTGACTCCAGCACTGATATATAAACTAACCTTATCCAATAAGTAATACTGCTACCAAGTTGCAAATGGGGATGACTTAAAAGGAACATTTGGTGGTTTAATGAGTAAAAAAACAAAACCAAACAAAATAGTTTTGGCTGGAACAACTGATATGGCGCATGCTAACATGCTAATTCAATATTCACTCTGTGGTTCATTTTCAAATTGACATCGAGACTTTTTGGACAACATAAAATCAATGTGCAACTCCAATCAGACACACGGGTTTGAAGATTGTCTGAAGCTAAACAAACAAGCGTTTTCTGAAGAATTATCCCTGTGTGTCCTTGAGAGGGGTCACGTAACACTGAACCATAGATATTAGGTCAAGTCCAAGACTGCCATATGGAAAAGCTTCATCGGCATTCACCAGAGCACCCCTTGCACTCAGCAGACAGGCCGGAGATCCCAGAGTAGCAGCTGGCCGCATTGTCTTGCCTACAGCGTGGGGCAAAAAAACATTTACACAACACTTATCAGGGGCGGCTCTCCCACTCTGTTCAATTCAACATGGAAGAATGCGCCTCAGTCGTAACTGTCAGACAAAAAAAAAAGCTGGCTTTCCCACCATTCTGACCTCAGCTTTCACCTGCGCTCCCATCCTCCTCAGTTCCTACATTACTGGTGAACTCTGGAAGCACTCTTGCACGGATCAAGGAGAACAAAAGGTGGGGATAAGAGAAAGGACAGACAAGGGTCCCTGAAGTCTAGTCACAAGCTTAAGACATCAGCGCCAGGGATCCGGAATGAAGGACACTTCTGAGGAGCGTAATCTCTGGGAATCCCTAATTGTTCAGACTGCGGGCGAACACGCATTCTTGCCCAGTTTAATTACTCGCTAAAGGAAGGGAACCACCTGACAATGTGTGTGGAGCTCTATCCCTTTGCCTTGCTCCCTCTCCTCTCCTCGCAGGGCTATGGCAGGCAAGAGTCCCACAGACACTGTTACCGGGCAGCGAGCAAATCCTTAGAGCACTCTCTATAATAACTAATGGGGCAGTTTTTCCCTTCATCAATTTTTACAAGAAGCCCTAATGGAAACACTGGAAGCTGGCCAGGGATGCACCGCTTTCAACGTAACCTCTGATACACAGTAAAATGAGGTATTTCATTAACTTTGTTTCATCTTTACATAACAAAGGACACTTCAAACCTTTCGTAGCGAAGGATCGTCAACAGTAGACATTTCAGTTATGTAACATTTGCGCATATGGTGATAGGACAGAGTTTTGCATGAATCTTACAAGCAGTGTGCAGTTCCTGCAATGAATCAAAGCAAATCAATCGGTCTCTGAGTACAGAAAATGGTGTCTGTGCCATGTGGCCTCATTTTCCCCACAGTGATTGATGTACCTGACACAAAACATTGATTTCAAATCCCTGATAACAATAATCAAAGTGGTAAAAGGCTCTTTTGGGCAAATGTCCCCATGAGACATGATGAACGGTAGATTAGTTTAAAAGCCTGTGTTTTTCTACAATATCACTACAGAAAAGGCACATGGCACAGTGGGAAATGTGCCTTTAAAACCAGGGATTAGCTGTACACTCTCACAGTCCCAGGCATAGACCCACTGGAATCAAAGCCCGTTCAGAGTAAATTTATTGTCACCAGCCAGATTAATGGTGTTGTTAGATATTAAATTCCCCTCAAATGCCACTGCCAGCAGCTCAGACAGGCATTTGTTAAAAAGCCAAATACAGAAGCCTGACTCGCCCATACTAATATTTTGCTGCATTGCTGATATTTCCTGGACCATGCTTAGGTGATTTCTAATCCACACCAATTTAAGTAGCAAGTCAGCTACTCCACAGGACTTACAAAAGCTGATGTGGTGCCCAAGTCAACAAGGAGAAGGTGTGTTTATCTTCAGGAAGCAACAGTTGACATGGCCCACTGCCAAAATGACCTTAATATCCTAATTTTTCAAACTGTTCAACCTGAATATTTACTGAAAATGCATTTGTACTACATGGGTAAAATATTTGTAGGTATGAATCTAAAGTCGTGTTTGTTTTCTGAATCTATTGTCTGAATCTATAATCTTTATATATCATCTGCAGGAGCTATGTCTTCAAAAATCATTACAAAGAATGAAGAAAAATGAAAAACTGTCTTACAGACAGAGATTTTCAGTCATTATTTACAGCAAGGAAGCACACCTCCTGTCCGTAGAGGTTATGTTAGTGCTAAGTTTATTGGCCTTTTAAGTCATACCCCAGTTAAACACCTGTGTCAACGTTTAATTGTGTCCATTAGGAAAATTGGAACAATTAACTGATTTGTTGCACAGAGCCCATAAAACACAGGAAGTTAAACCCAAGCTTCTAAGCCTGACAAATCAAACCGTCTCCCAAACATCTTGTTCCAGGGACTGGAGTCAATAGGCAGCCTCTCTGCAGTCTTAAGAAACCAAATCAACAGCAAAGGGTAGGGGAAATGCACGTCACACAAGAGCATCACAGACTCCACCATGCAGCAAATTACAGCGCCCCAAAAAAGATTAAATAAGCACAAGTTGACATTAAAATAAATTCCAGTCATTCTTTCAAATCACTAATGTAGTCAAGTTTCCAGAGACCACATATCTTATTAGCTGCTGTGTGTTTATGTAGCCTGTTGCTGCTCAAGAACTGGACAGTACCATCCCATCAGGCCTGCCCTCTGTGCTCCACATCCACACAGGCATGTCAGAGGAGAGGGTGGGAACATCTGCTTCCCTGACATCACAGCCTAGTCTTCTGAAATGATGAGTAACTGCCTGTAGCTGTGTTTATTAGCATCACAATGTCATCAAGTCGCTGGAGCCAAACAGTATTGCTGTTAAGCACACGTGGCCAAATGGTCGTTCCTCCCAGAGCCCTTGTGCTGCCGAGAGACGTTCTTACACCCTGCAGCCGATAATGTTCTGTTCTTGGAATGTCTTCTCAGAAATTCATAAACCATGGCTGCTTCGAAAAGCCTTCCGTTTAAGGTCGTGCCCTGGCAAGGAAAGCTCTGGGTGACGGCATCGTCAGTTAGCCTAACAGCTTCCTGCGGGATCGAACGACACAGAATGTTGATCCAGTTCCCGCTGTTATAAAAGCCTGCACATGTGATTGCCCAAGCACAGCCCGAGTTGAGAATTACAAACTCCTCCGTTTCCCCAGAGCCATAAATCACTTGAGTCTAACCCACCACTAATAGACTTAAACAGCAGGTCAGGACACCAGAGGAAAAAAGCTATCGATCCACGCAGACACCCAGCCATCTTTAAGGCCAAGCTGACTCTACAACTAATGGAAGCCCAAGACATTTTCCAAACTGGATACTCAAAGTCCGCTCTGAAGTACTGAAGGTGGCCAAGATCCTGAGGCTGCACTAACACCAGCCTCCTAGGACAGTGGCATTCTCCAAAACACCCTGATATCTAGTCTTCCGCCCAGTCAGAAATCACACAGCGCATTGTTACCACATGGAGGATCTGAATAAACCGCACAGATGTGGGACGTTATTGTGCTTGGCACCCATTCCCAGACTTTGAAGTCTTGCTGATACAGGGAAACAAGAGATGAGTGCTCCTTCAGCCGAGCTTTAAGAGACAGATGAATTATTGCTTCGTACATGCATGCCAAGCATTACTTAACTATTGTGATTCCCGGCGCAATTAAACAGCAAGAGTGATGAGTAGGCTGAACAGTCTCCCAGCCAGAAGCATTTGGGCCTTTCACAGCCTGGGCGGCAAGATAAACCAGATTTGGGCAACGAGATCCCATGAACATCTGTCCCATGCTGTGACACAGCTCTTCAGATTCTGTCTTTAATGAGGGATTATAACATTTTGGACAGTCAATGAGAACTGTGATTGTTTGGAAAAATTAAACCCAGAAGCCCACTGAGCTACACTTTACAGAAAATGTGAATGGCAAAGGAAAAAATTATCAGCTCCATCATTAGCAGGCAGAGAATTGTATCTTTATGTAATAAAGATTTTTTTTAAATTAGAGTCATTATTGTAATTATTATTTCTAGAAAAGATAGTTATCCTTTATTGTTATTTGGAATGAAATGGAAATAAGTAACATGGGACATGTAGCCAAAGCATGCGACAAATAAGACATCACCACATTATAACATAAACACAAATAGTAAATATACAGCTAATCAGCATGCCCTTGCTCTTGTTAAGAGCATAAGATGTGAATCCAGGGGGGACAAAAAGTATTAAATTATTAGCAGGACTAAATTTGACTTTGTTCTTGTGGTGTAGAAATCAACAGAGACTTGCGCTAATGTTGGCTTTGCGTTATGCACTGCCATTCCCTGCCCCCTCTCTTTCTCCTTCTCTCTTTCCCCCTCTGTGCAGAGCCAGCGGCCATGTTCTGAGGGCTTTCGGGGAGGTTCTGTGTTTACGCCTTCTCCAATTTGTGGCTGTTGTTGCTGGGTGCACGTTAGCACCGGTTCAGCGAGCTCATTGAGGCAAAGCCTTCCCCAGAGAGGGAGGAATTGGTACACAGGATTCTGCATTTCTGTGCCTTCTGTTTCAGTGCAAACATGCGGGAACCTTAGAGCCTACCCCTCCCCCCCCACCCACCCCACCCGATCCTGCCTTTCTTACGTGCCTTGCCAACTATATCGATAGGGATCTTGATGCATAATAATATAGCTATATAATAATAAATCTAAAGCCACATAAGTACTCTTTCATAAATCCACACACGTGCAGCTCCCAGTCATATTTGTCTATGTCTACATCCTGAATATATTTAAATGCAACATATTTACAACTGATTACACTTGGCATGTTGCTTGGATGCAGATCTAACTAAAAGCAGCAGATATTTACTTAAACAAGATGTTCTAATCTAAGCAATTCCCAGACATGCCCCTTTATTGTATTGTTCTCCACAGTCCCAGCTTCAAGAAACAAGTCAATAAATTACTTTTTGAGTGAAATCCAGTCCAATGGCATTGTGTTTTTATATACATGTGTACACTGTACGCACCCAACCAAATCAGATCTGACATGTGTTTGTGATTTGCAGATTCATTTGAGTTTTTGGACGACTTGAATTACTCCAGTGTGCACGACAGCTTAATTCTGAGCAGATCTTGTGAGTGGGCCAGTGACTCCATAGAGTGCTGGGAAATCTCCAGTTGAACCACATGTTTCTTGCATGTGTCTGGATTTGCGATTTTTAGAAGCTGGAATCCCCTATGATATCTAGACAGAACTGCAGAGACCTTAACAATACCAGAAAAATACTATTGGTACTGTAAAGAAGAGGTAGGCTCTATGTAAGAAAGGCTCTGAGCAAGACTTAATATTTGAGTGGTGTTAGTTCTTACACTTGTCGTTATATAACATGATTTGAGTGGAACTCATTGTTCTTACATCAATAAAACATGCAGGGTTGAAATGAAATGTATGGTTTACAGGGAGGACAGGGGGAGACCCCGAGTCAATATACTTTCACGCCAGGAACAAAGCATTGTTTTATGTCAGGCTACACTTTCTGAGATTGAAATTTTTCTTCCTTTTTGCTGCCTTCAAATGAAACAGGCACCCCTAACACAAGAGCTGGAAATCCCATCAATTTTACAGCTGATATATGAGGAGCACCAGTATATTTTTTCCAGAGGTGAACAAGTAGCAAGTTATATTAACATCAACATTTCACGTACATGAGGGCCCCATCAGTTCTCCGGTTTAGCCCAGTCAACATGAAACCCTTTACCCCCCTTAATACTGTATATGGGCTCCTGGGCGTCTGACGGCAAGAGTGTGTCCTGTCTGGCCACACTCCAGCATTTCAGACTTAATGCAGATGATGGGCTTTCACTCCAATGAAATACGGAGTGTGTTATCTGTCAGGGTCTGGCCTGGGACCAAACAGGGGTGCAGACCACAGCTCAGGTGGCTGGAATTCAAAGGAGAAATGAGGTGGATGAAATGGTGTCTGTGAGCGTGAGGTGTGACATCTCACTCTGGTCTCATATGAACAGAGAGTAGCCCCCAATGTATACTGGTAAGATGCACAGTACACAATGCAATTTACACTTGAGATGTATGTGCTTGAGAATATGCTTAAACATTACAGCTATGTATCCCAACTAACTCTACATCATCTCTTCTGAAACCCACTGATCCAGTTAAGAGGCATTCAACCTAAACACTATGTCACTTTGTCCTTAACGCTAAGTAACAGATTTAAGCAAGTATTACATTTTTTTCTAACTGTACATCACAATTAAGAATCTATGCTTAAATTTGCTACCCAAAATGAAATCAACAAGGCACATCTGTACATAAAGGGCAGTTAACCTTTAGAAACATTTGTAGATTTGAATGCTCAGTCACTTAGAGAGTGGTATTCAGCAACAATACAGCTGACTTCCAGTGAGTCGTATCTCAAGTCATATTGTTCTGAATACTTTCTTCAGTTCATTAAACACAAACATGCTGTTAGAGAGCATCAAAGATATGTGAAACCTACACTATAATTTTAGTCTGTTGGCCATTATTAGAACATTAGTAATGGTAAATTAGTATTGAGAAAGCAATACATTTGCTCTAAACTATTTGACACTGCATGACATTCGCAATGAAAAAATGGTAATATGCTTTTAATCCTGTTCGAAGATAACTGGGTTATGTCACACTGTGCTGTTGTTCATTGAAGCTGAAAACATTAACAAGGAATGACACCGATGCATAGAGCATTCACCAGTTCAATTATCAAAGATTCAGCACCATCAGTTGTCAGCAGATTTGGCATTACATGTGAATTTTGCAAACAAACAAAGTATTTTCAACATGGCTCTCAAACACAAGTTAGCAGTGATGCCATACAGGGTTGAATCCGTTTACTGGGCTCAAAGTGTGTATTCGTTACGGCTCTCCAGCAAGGCACCACTGCAAGTCGGTTGCCGTGGCTCTGTTTAGGAGACCGGCGGCAGTTTCCCAGCACCCCCTGCTTCTGCCAGCCTGGCCTTTCAGAACAGCACAGCTGCTTATCATTGCAGGAGGAGGCTCGACTGTCAATTCAATTAAGTGTTGCCGGTAAGGGTCCTTCAGACCGGGCCAAGTTCTCGACTTCAAATGACATAACCGAAACATCGCGATTCAACGCCTCTCAGCGCACCGAGGGTTGCGGTTAGAACACAGGACACTCTACCTTCCATCCGGGAAGCACTGCGAGTGCTGCAGCTGTTTAAGAAAGCCAGAGGAGACTTTGCCTTCGTGCCTACGCGTTTCTGGTGAGAGGGAGCTTCTCGCTCAGAAAGCCCTTGCGCTGGTATCTTAATTGGGCCCCTGACATTTCCGAGGCCGGACACGTCACCCCCCGTTCTCCCAGTCGCCTGCTAACATGGAGTCAATACAATGCATCACATGGGCACAAAATGCCAATACAGTCAGTCTTGCTCACAACAAAAGGTTATTTTCCCTATAAAGAAGACACCTCTGTCCAATCCGCCGGCCTGCAAGAAGGCTTTGAGATACTACAAGGAATTTTTGTGACTTTTTAAAATGATGTCTCTCAGGAACAGAAACTCAATGCTGTGGAGTCACAGCACTTGCAAGATACGGCAGTGACTATTAATATCGAAACATATGGCTGGTTCTCTTTGTAATTAATCACCCCGTGACATAGCAGATTTTTAAACCTGCAACTGTTTTAGCTCAGCATACTGCAACTAATTGTCTATGCAACATCTACACCAGATGCACCTCTACTGTGACTTGTACACACAAGCAGCAAGATCTGTTTGCAGGTCATAATATTAGTCCATGTCAAACACTAAAGATGAGGACACAGGTGGGCATTACATTTAGGTCCAAAGAAAAAGTCATTAGGATTGCTTGATCACGTATGATTATGATCACAATGGCTTCCAAAGACAGACAACTGCTCTTTCATTATGACTGATATTACTGGGCATAAATTTAACCCAAGTGCAATCAAACCAAAACGCATTCTGTCCTTAACTTTAAGTTACACATTTAAGCAAGAGCTTCTTTTTTGTTTCTTGTAAAATATTTTTCAATAATATCTTTATTGAACACCATCCTCCAAATACTTTCTAGGAAATGAAGCAAAGAATCTGTAACTCACAAGTACTAAGTACATAAGTGCAAAGTTCTTTGACACTCAAGTGAGGCTGGGCCTTTTCTGGTGCTGGTGCCATAAGCACAGAACACAGCACAGTTGAGGGATGATTTAACGAGCGATGAGTAATGATTTTAAGCAAGTCTTCAACTAATCATTTTTTAATATTATAATAGTTACCACCAAACATGTAATGTAGAAAATGTACTGTGGCTATACTGAATTTGTGCTTTGAAGATAGTCTGTAAACATGTCTCTGAAATGCTTTTAGTTTACATCAGCGTTAATTCGTAACGACGGCTCTGCAGATGCGGACAACGTGCGCGAAGCCTGTTGGAGCCACGTGCAGGCCAAAAGACAGTTAACGTTATCTACGGATCTTCAAAAGTCACAAATCAAATGACTAATCTTGAAATTTTGCAGCTTTTATGTGGCTCCCTGTATCCGTCGCCGAGGATGCTTCTGCTTTCAATGTAATTGCAGATGAAATTAGGGCCGTCTCCCCAAGAGCTGCATCTCTGAAAATGTGCAATCAAGAATTGTACGGAGAACAGTGAAGCACCAACATGCGATGGAGACAAAAGCAATGCAAATTCCAATCGATGTGCCTCTTGTGAAATAACAGCCATTATGGAAATGCCATCCTGTCTGGCAAAAGCTCAGCATCCGACTGCAAAGAGGCCTACTGCAGACGACTGTGGCTCCAATAGGGCGTGACATGATATGAGACCCAGTCAGAGCTGCTCTGTGGTGGCCCTCTTTCACCATGCTACCATGCAGCGCTTTCAGAACAGACAGGGGCATGTTCAGTCACTGTGCAATCATTTAGTACATCCTGCTGAGAATCCCTGTGCATCTTTCTCTTGAAAATTTCATGAGAGCGCCTCTTTAAAAGCAATGTGAATGCTATGGCATACAGTAAAGTGTTATATCTAAAGGAATAGGCTGTGTTTGGCTTCGCAGGATTCATTGTAAAGGCTTGGAATGGTTAGTCAATTAGTCAATTTCAGAGTGATGGAGAGGACAGACAATAGCACTGACGAGGTCACACTTACCTTAGCCTCTTGTAGTACTGCTTCACCTTCTCCAGGGAAGCTGCATTGATTTGCGCCTGGTACTCCTCCACGGAAACATTGTCCCTGTAGTAGTAGCCTTCCATGCTCTCAAGAGCTGTCGAGGAAGAGGCATTGCGAGTTACAGCCGATGCAAGCAGACGCAACATGTTAGCAAGCATTCCGAAAACGCATAAAAGCATAAAATGTTGTCAACTTGGACACGCCGGCTCTCCGGCATGGCGTCAGTTAAGTTATGCAAGCTATGCAAGTACAATTTTGATATGTTTAAATAACACATGGCAATTGCTCACAACGGAGCCACAAAGAAAAGCAAATCATTGTCGGTCAGTGTTGCATACTAATGTGCAAAAAGCAGAGGACATCTTATCAATATCACAACAGGAACACCTGTGCAGGGTCTGCTTGACAGCCATTAATACTTGAAATACTGAGAAGCGTATGAGTCCAAGGTCATCAATGATGAATGAATACAGTACAGACATTAGAACTGGTCCCACTAAGAGCACCTCTCAGACGTTTTTACTCATTCATGATTCAACCCAGTCTCGGTTTCCACAGCGACTATATGAAGCACTGCAATGTGTTTCACCGTTAAAACAGTTTATGGAGACCCCGTTAGTATCTTTTTGCTCAATATTCCTCTGCTGCCCTAGAAAGGCACCCAACACTGCATTCATACAGTACCAGTCAAAAGTTTGGACATACCTGATTGAATGCATGTTTCTCATTATCTTAAAGACATTTTGATCTGAACATTTTCGTTGAAATGCTTGAAATCAGTTTCTTAACTATAAATAGTTAAGAAGTTAAAAAGTTGATGCCTGCTCATGAATTTGAAGAATCCAAAATATAATCCATAATATAATGTTTAACACTTTTTTGGTCACTGCATAATTCCATTTGTGTTATTTCGTAGTTCTGATGTCTTTTTCCTACAATTCTAAAATGTGGAAAATAGTAAAAATAAAGCAAAACACTTCTATGAGTAGGTGTGCCCAAACTTTTGACCGGTACTGTATTCTTCGATTGTTGCCCACGCTGCTTGCCCTCAAGCGAATGCATTCGCGTCCAGCTCAAAATGCCCGTGATCTGTTCCTGATGTTGGATTCGCACCCTGAGTGAAGAGCACGGGGTAGATCTTGAACCCTCCTCCGTTCCTCAGTCTCTGAGGCAGCAGCTGGAAGTAGACACTCTCCAGGTAGAAGCAGACCTTCAGGGCCTGTCGGGTTCCCTCCACCTGGTATGAAACAGGCGCGTCTGTGGAATGCGGGCAGAGAGATGGACCAGTGAGGACACAGAACGGTGCCAGCTCACATTTTCAGGCCTCTGACGATGTCTGCATTCCTACCACTTGACCACGCTCCTTTCAATTAGAGCACCCATTATCATATGCTGTGAAAATTGAGGGATAAACATACTGCAAGTGTTTTTTTTGAATGAGGTGCCAAAAAATAAAAGCCCAGTTTCACATACTTGCGACCAGCGGCTCCCCTTCAAACTGCCGAAAGTAGAAGGTGACCTTCTCCAGGTCTATGAGTGCGACCTGCGTGTCCTCCAGCATGGCCTGCTCGTCCGTCTAAACACACGTACGCGCGCACAGACAAACACACACACCCACACGCACACAGACAAACACACACACCCATGCGCACACAGACAAACACACACACCCACACGCACACAGAGAAGAGGCACAATTCATTAGCACTGGTCCCATATCACAGGCCTGGCCACATCCTCACAGCATGCCCAATACAGGAAGCCGCTTCCTCTGCAATGTCCACATTCTCCCATTCAGGAGGACAGCGTTACAGCCATGGACACTTCCAAACAGACGGAGCAAACCCATTACAAGGGATTATAGCTTTTGAAAGACAAATTAGAAATGGCCAAATCTGAAAGCACTGGCATCCACTCACTGAATGATAAAAATGTCACCTTGGGTGCTATGTGGGCAGGTTCATGAAAACGGGTTTAATATGGCATTTCCTGCATCTTTTCATGTGGAGCGCTCAGATGATGCAGTTTGATTTAGTCATGTTTACAGCACCTAGAGGGCCTCACACAGCCTTTGCTCAGAGGAGAAAAGAGAAGCAGTACTGAAGAGATAAAGGAATAGGGCCTTGTGCATCAGCATTCATACTGGCCTACACACATTTCACACACAAGAGGAATATATATCAGCATACAATACCGCAGCTGTTGTGCTTTGGATAAATATGGTCTCTGAATTAATTTCAGATTTTTTACACAGATTATTACTATTTTAAAAGGCATCCATTGATTAATTTAAATGTTCAGATACATATTCCCAATTCAGTACAAAAGCACAAAACATAGTATAAACTGTGGCTTTTAAGTCTAAGTAAGTCAAGTACCCATCCAGCGCCAGCCACAAAGACACATGCATTTTAACTGTGAGGGTGATCCTCCCTAAGGTCTGCCCTTCATAGGCTGAGCAAAGGCTACTAAGGTGTAGTACTGTAGATATCCCAAGTCAGTTGATGACCAAGTAAGTTATTCAAATAAGAAATGGAGAGGAAAAGCAAGACCTTTGGCATTAAAGGGTTAGATGATATCTGACAAAAACAAGCTGGTAAGAAAGCAAAACAGGGAAAGCGAAGAGACATAAAACCAAGAAAAACGAGACAGGAAGAAGTCGTGCAGCAGTGCACCGTGGGGACTCGGTTGCTGTAATTGTTTGATGCACCAGGCCATGCAGGCATTTTATTATGTGAAGATTACTCACAGGAAAGACACTGCCCCCTCATTAAGGCGCTGAACAAAGCGCTTTCTGTGGTGCACAATGACATGTCTGTTCCAGATTATAATGAAGTTTGTCTAGAGTGTCTCATTTTAGCAGCTGTCCAGCAGGAACTTTTGTTGTCATTTTCTTTTTTTTTAATGCAACCAAACCATAACCAATTCGCTGGCGATCACCATGCATCAAATAGTCACAGAATGTTCAGAGGGAAGCGCACCACTGATGCCCCTTGTTGAATATTTAAGTGGCTCAAGCAGGTTTGGGGGTGACTTAAAAAACACAGTAAAAGAGACTGGAAGGGCATCCACAACTTTGTAGCTCTTCTGGGTGCAGGTAGTGGAGCTCCAATCGGGCACTAACCAGGTTGGGGGACAGCAGGGACTGGAAGTGGAAGAGCAGGCCGGCGCTGGCGATCTGCTCCAGCCAGCGTCGGCTGGCCTCCTGCGCCTCCGTCTCGCCCTCCTTGCCGGTGCTCTGTGTCTGGTTCAGGACAGCCAGCAGGTGTTCAGAGAAGGCACAAACCACAGCCACCAGGCTCTGGCAGAACACCATGTCCCGTCTGAGCTGGATCTCTGAGTCTGCGGGCGGCCAGCGCAGAGCGAGACAGAGAGAGAGGGAGACAGAACAGAGAGAGACAGAAAGAGACAGAAAAAGAGAGAAGCAGAAAGAGAGAGACAGAAAGAGAGAGAGAGAGAGAGAGAGAGAGAGAGAGAGAGAGACAGAGAGAGAGACAGAGAGAGAGAGAGGGGAGAGAGAGAGAACAGAGAGAGAGACAGAGAAAGAGAGAAGCAGAAAGAGAGAGACAGAGAAAGAGAGAGAGAGAGACAGAGAGAGAGAGAGGGGAGAGAGAACAGAGAGAGAGACAGAGAAAGAGAGAAGCAGAAAGAGAGAGACAGAGACAGAGAGAGAGAGAGAGAGACAGAGAAAGAGAGAGGGGAGAGAGAGAGAGAACAGAGAGAGAGAGGCAAAGAGAGAGTACAGGGGAGACAAAGGTTCACATTAACAGATATTACTTTAAAAACAACTTTTAAGCACATCTGCACAATGTTGCTATATTCCCTTAATGCCTTGACACAGTGCATCTTTGGCAATTTTTGCTAGAGATCACAGGCCCGATTAACAGACTGAAAAATCTGATACAGACATTTGGAATTAACATCCATTCATGAAATGTCATTTTTCTCAGCAGATTTGCAGATAGCGTGGCAGGGAGTTGTGATTACAATTTTGCTGTCTGGCAATGCTGCAATATGCCTGCACTTATCAGCTCCTGCTTTTCATGACACCCAAAAGCTGAAACGGTATAATATTACCTTTGGTAAAATTATAGTTTAAGAAGCCTGAAAATGGCTAGAACTATCTGAGAATATACAGTAGGTGCATTTTCCATTCAATTTTTTTACTCATCTAATGACAATGAAAACTATAGAGAAGTTCTCATAAACTATGAATTATTTTCCTTTGAATCATCAATCCATCTCATGACTGATCCTGTTTTTTTTTCCTCAAGCACGCATTTTACAATATAAAGACACCCTAGACTGCAATTTTCCTGAAAGAAATATTACAAAAATGAAGACAACAAACAAATTCTATAGATTTAAGCGTTGCTCATGTATTAAGCATTCAGATTTAAACATTTTGAAAGAGCCCAATATAGGGACGCAGACTCAATTAAAACCAATTGGCTGTGTCCTCTTCATAAAATGAATATCTGAAAATTTGAGCAATCTGTTCATTCTAAAATTAGTCATATGCCTTTTACTGCAGAGCAATGATATTTGTCAAGTCAGGGAATTCTTCCAAGAAAACTAAGCTAATGAGTAGGCATCTCTGTCCACCATTATACACCTAAGAAAAAATAATGTATATAAACTTTTGCTATTTCTGTATACCAAATATAATCAACCTCCTCAAGGTTATAGAGCTGTGAAACTGTTCCGATAATTTATTTTACTTTGGGCCTGACAAAGACTATATAATACACATACATATTCCAATCGTCCCCTGGGACTTTTACAAACTTAATGAGGACCCATGTTAGAAGCCCACATGTGTTGTTCAGTGGGGGTGGTGGTATCAGCAGTCTAGAGTGTCCCTGATTACTTTAACACATCCTCTCACTGGGAGAATGAGGGGGTTTGAGCAAACCCACGCAGGGGTGCAGACCTATGTGAACCGGGACCCACCTGTGTACTGGAGCAGAACCAGCAGCAAACGTGTCTTCACCTCTGCAGAAACAAGAACAAACTGAAGATCAATGAATGATAACATCGCTGGGTTAATCTACTTTAATGTAGCGAACTTGGTCAGCCCCCCAACTCCAAGTACAGCTGGGTATCAGCAAACTCCTGAAGGACAAACTTTCTTTATGGTTAAGATGAAAACAATCAGGCCAGGTGGGGAAGGTGGTACCACAGGGTGGATGAAGATCTTGGTGCACATACACAAATACAGTCTCACATCACTCTGGAAATGCTCAAAGGCTGCCAAGGTAACACAGCACTGCCTCATGAGGCTTCAGCCTAGAGTTCTATCTGCTCCATTTTCTAATGTGTGTTTCAGCAATTCAAATTCCCAGAAATTGCCAGTCAAGAGCTGCTGCTGTTTATTGCGCCTGATGTTCATTTAAAAACAAGGTCAATCACTGAAACGTCATTTGTGCATACATGACTACACGCTGCCATGTAAATAGACATTCGTTTTTCACAGTGTTGTTCAAATATAATCACAGTACATACTGTTAGAAGCATACTCACATTGAATTCACATTCTCCACATCAGATACATTTTGTACACATTGGACCATGACTATGCGTTTGTTGGTGTGCATGCATGTGTGAGTGCATGTGTGTATATGTAAACAGTGGCCAAAATCAACTATTTTAAAACTATTTCATGTTCATTTCTGCATTGGATAATAATAATTCATAGTATCAGAGTATGGCTAGTATCAAAAACAGCACATTTAAAAGAGCAATGATCTATAGATGCTGCTTAAAAAGTCTACTCAGGAAATCAGCAAAGCTTTACAATATGTAATTAATATTTAAATGAACAGTTCTCAAGAGTATGTGGTGCTTATCCCCAAACACAGTGCCAACAGTGCCTTTAACATGTTCAAGGGCACACCCTGCTAAAATCTAAATCTAATATAGTGCTGACAAACTGATTATGCCACCACTCGGTTCAGAAGGCTTTTTGCGGTGGTTGAAAAAAAGATTTTTCCAAAACTCTAAATATAGCACGATGACATAAACAACCCAGTAAATAAAATAATTTCAATTTGTGCATCAGCATAATGATAACCTGCAGGATCTGAGGATCAGTGAAAACCATGGCAACATAACCACCACATGAAAAAGTCATCATGAAGCAAGCTAGAAAAGGGATTGTCCACATGCCAAACTACACTGTAATATTCCACTGTTTGTTTTTATTTAATTTCTCAGCTTAAATCACTGGGTTCTCAGGGGTGTAGTGTAACCACTCGCTCTGGAGATCTGTGTATTAGCTATGCAAGCAAACTCCACACCAGAGGAACAGAGCTTAAATGCAGGTAAAGTGTCTCTGGGCCCTGAGTGTCTAACGCAGGGGTCTTAAAACTTAATGTTCTCTCTGTGCTGCCAATGAATCCACATGCGCTGCATTTAAAGCGGTCTTTATGAACCTATCCACTCTTAGTGCTCTGTCTATTGTGCTGTGCCGTGGTTATAGCAGCCTTGGCGAAGGCCGGAGCTTTGTGGGCCTGACCTTCGACAAACTTGGCGATGGTCTGCGTCAGGGCCTGGACGCTGCTGGGCAGGTTCCACGGGTCCTGCTTGACGTGGAGCCGCAGTTTCTTGGTGCAGTTGATCTTGGGCTCCATTTCCTGATGGAACTCTGTCCAAGAAAAACAGCCGTGGTCACGGTCAGAACGATATGGTCTCACTGCCTGAAGTCAGGGCCACGACGTAAGGGATACACCACAGCACTGCACAGAGGGGAATTATGTTCAGCTAGCCTGAACATCATTGTCATAACAAGATATTGCTCAGTTGTTTTAGCAGTCTCCAATGTACAGGTAAGGACGCTTTTATTTAATGCCACTTAGTTCCACTAGGTGGCAAAGTACTGGCTTTACGCAGCATCTCCAAATGCCACTTAGCAGATGGTGCAGACAATAAGGGGTTTTTTACGTTTATTCATGCAATGTTAATAAACAGGTCTCCTGTGATTATGCGGTGAACGAGCTGACAAGGAAACATATCTGTAATCTGCATAATTAATAAGGAGGAGTAGAATAAGGAAAAGAAGCCAGAGTGGGAAGAAAACTGTCAGGTTTATGTTTGTGGGGGGGTAACCATGTGGAGGTAACTGCTTTGTTAACAGTGACTCAGACCACAAGTACACATTCGGTTTTTAATATCAAACTGAGTGTGTTACATTTGCAGAGCACAACAGTGGCAGAAACTCAAAGCGCCATTGATGGTGAGGTCAAACGCGGTCCCGGCAGGGGTCCAGGCGTAATTGGATCAAGAGCGATTTTCCTTCTGAAACATCTTACTTAAGAGCTCTGACACCAGATCAATCATGTATTGGAGGGTATCGGAGGAGAGAGCCGGAATAATGCCACCGGCCCCGGTAGCACATGCACTGGATGTAGAATGAGGAGGCGCTTCAACTTAGCGAAACAAAGTAGCCATCAGAAATTAGGCTTTTCAGAGGTTTCCTCACTCACGTCTCTTGGATGTAGAGCGATATGATCAGACAGAGGGAAGCGCCCAGCATGTTACACCCCGCCTGCACATCCACAAAGGCCCACGGGCTACTTTATCTCCTCTGATCAATGCTTGGGCTGTTTCAGACGTCTCTGTTAAATGTATTGTCCAGAGCGCATCGCCGGTTTGAAGGGAGGAAAAAAAAAAAGGAAAATAAATGGATTTGATGAGCTCTGAAATTCATGCAAGAAACGGGCCGAGAGTTGAGAGGATTATGTTATCTAAACACACGGGATAATGGCCTAATCTTTTCATCTCAGAGCGGCGCAGGCAATTTCATAAAGTTGTCTGCAGAATGCAGTGTCTGCAAAATGCAAAGTGCAAAGGTGACGAGTACACAGACCACACAAGTTGGCAGCCACCTCCTCTAGTCATCCAAATGCCAAGGGGCGCACTCTGCCTGACTCCTTCACCACAGTTCTGTGGGTGCAATCGGTACACTGCCCGTTCCTCATTTTTAGGTTCTCCAGTGTTTCTATCGATCACTACAAGAATCCACTGTTCCCCTGTACACATCCTTCGTTTGGGGAAATCAGGGGGTTAAACCGGGATGCATTTCCTCAGACTTGCTTCCCGCCCGCATAAAGTTTATCAGCATTTTCTTTGCGCAACCAGATTCCTTCATGCATTCAGCAGATAACGGTAACAAAAACAGGATCTCTTCACTTCACGCTAGACAGCACATGAGTGAGAAGCTCTTGGTAAAGTATCCCACTTCAGAGACTCAGAGAGACACACCATCTCCACTGCAACATCTGACGCACGGAGCACACTAGGAGACCGTCCCCATGGGTTTCAAATCTCACTTTGAAGAGTTCCACTCGCGTGGTTCTGAGATCGGCATTGTGGACTTGAGAGAGGAGGGTGGCGGGGCTTCTGACAGGGCTCGTGGAGGCATGGTAGGGCTCAGTGTGTCAGGGGGAAAGGCCGCAAAGTGCTGGGCCACCAGGGGCAGAAGGAGGAACACCTCCCCTCAGCCCAGCAGGAAGCTCGAACCCAGGGCAGATGCTGGAGTATTTGTTACCACAATCCGCTTCCTTTTTAGTCCTTTTGGATGAATGCGGAGCCTGGAGGAGCTCCAATGTTATCTTAATTCCCTAGGCCTGCTGTGCAGCCCTGCAGTAGTCCAATCCGCTACACACCCGCACAAAAAAATGTATTTTGCAGGGAGAGGCAGAAAAACCTATCTGTAACAGTTCCAGAGTGGAATATATGGAGGAGGCAATGCGAAAGGGAGAGAGGGGCGGGAGAGGCACCATGTTTTACTGATATTTAATGGCAAACTTCCCAGGGGCTTTTCTGTACTTCAGGTATGTACAGAAACCAAGGAGCTGCCACAGTAGCTTTTACCTTATAGAACATGGACTCCCATCTCCCCTGAGCGGGGAGCGTAACAACGGCGTAGCATCCTCTGATTTGCTGACATATTTCCACATCACGCCTAAATAATCATAAACACGTCCTCCACATCAAGGCCCTACTCTCTCACCTTCATGCTGTCGGCTATAAATCTCTGTGGTTGTTTCTGAGGAAAAATCTGCAGCAAAGCAGGCAATGAAAGTATGAAAATACCACGACTGTAATCTAGCACACATAAAGCACAGTCATCCGGCAAAGCCGCATTTTAATGGTGGCCCACCTCATAAGTCATCAAACCTAGCATAATATCTAAGACCTGCCCAGGGATTTGTGGGAGTATGTGACTTTTAGTGGTATGCATCTTTAAGAGACCAGTTTTATTCAGTGGGAACTGTGGATTCTGTTGAATCCAATGAGGAATCAGTGGCAGAGACTAATAAGACAGAGCATTTTACTATGCTAATTAGTGAGAAGGAACTCCTGCCGCTTTACCTTGAAGGCCTCGTCCTGGAGTGAAACACTTGGTTTGTTCGAAGGCGCGAGCTACGACAGCCCCTTTCAACAAGCTGGTGATGGACTCCACCTGTGGGGTCAGAGAGGAGGTTACAGTGCAGCAGCTGTCAGTATTGCACACCTCTTAATCAGCTGCCTGGAGGTATCACAAGAGTAGCATTACAATTTCACTGAAAGGGTCTTTATCAATGTAGCACACCCTTAATAAACAGGCTTTCCTAGAAAAAGAAGATTGCTTCCTCCACAAAAACAGGAAATAACTGGCAATAAACCAGCTCCTGCATCCAGTCCCAAACTCAGGGGGCGGGGCCACAGGTTCTGAACCAGCGGAATAAGCTGAAGGAGTGAGCTCTCCTCTCTCGACACACAACCCCCGCACTGTCCCCGCTCCCCCACACATATTTCATCTGCAGTACATAAACAAAGTTTGGAGAGCTTGTGACCACAATAAAACAAAAACCAGGAAACATCCAAAACTGTTGAAACAGCATGTTGTGATTTAACCTTTTACTACCAGCTCAGACGTCCTCGTTAAACGGTTTTAAAAGAAGCGTGCAGATCCTGGCACAACCAGAGCTGGCGGCGCACTGCATTCTCCTCATCAACCGTGTTTCTTCCCAGGGTGTCAGAAAGGGCAAAAGCAAAGCTTATGCTTTCCAAGCATTTTTTTTTTTTTTTCTGAGCACCCCTTAAAGTGATATTTATCTTAAATCAACAGAGGTCAGGAAAAGAACATCGGGAGCAACATTAATCACCTGATCCTACATTTGCATCCCGCTTCCATTATGCACAAGATACTCTGGTAGTCTAGACGCAGTCTTGGGTGATATAACATGACAGGGCAATATCTGTACCTGACTAAAGAGATGTTCCAGAAAGCCATGCAATTTCTTTTGCTTATCGTGAGAAATCCATACGCTGACTGGCATTTCATCTCCTGCGCAAAAACATGACAGGAAAAACAAACAACTATGAACACAAGCTTTTATGGGAAAAAAAAAAGACACAGGTAGCCATGGCAATGACACTCAGTTCATTAAACTAATGATACATGACGGTACATTACAAAGACCACTGACACAATCCGCTGAGCAGAGCTTTACCCCTCTCAGCGAGACTGTAAATACAGTCACGGATGCTTTCCAAGCACCATTAAACAATTAACATTTAATGTCTGTCCATTAACCATCACCTGCCGTACTGGCAGAGCTGAAAGTAGTGCGTCAGTGGGAACCAAAGAAAAGAAGACTGCTGAGACGTGAGGGCTGTGTGCTCCGTGCAGGAGCAGAGAGAGAGATGCGTGCCGGAGCGCGGCGCCCTTACCTGAGTCCATCTCATCACTGTGAACGTAGGAGCTGCAGTGGCTACTGCAGATGCTGGTGAAGGAGGCTATCGAGTTCCTGTTGCTGTTACAATCACTACAACGGAGGAGCAAAACCAGCCACCTATTCGTTAACCAATTTCTCCCAGCATCCTTGTAAAACACTGGTGTGAATTTTATTTTTTTTAAGTGCTGAAGAGCAAATCTAAAACAAGCAGACAAGATTACATTACACAACACTGCATGCATTTATCACAATAGAACATAAGTGCTTCCATTCAATTTAAACAAGCAACAGAGTCAGACCAGGCTCACAACACTCTCAAACCAGTGAGTGTGAGCATAACACTATTCAATCCCTACCACAAGTTAACTTGTGCACTCTGACAAAAGCCAAGTATACTACGATACAACAGTCCCTACAACACAAATTCATAATACATCATAATACTACACATAAAATTAACATCAAATGCAAGAAGTAGCAGCTGGGGATGGGGTTAGAAGTGGAACCATGATGCAGTCTGAAGAGGTGGGTCTTCAGTCTGTGTTGTAAGATGGCCAGTGATTCCGCTGTCTTAACGCCCGTGGGGAGTTCATTCCACCACTGAGACACCAGTACAGACAGGGAGTGTGTCTGAGAAGAGCGACCCCGTCGGGTTGGAACAGTCAGTTCCCCTGTGGATGCGGAGCGTATCGATCTTGAGGGAGCATAGGGTTTGAAGAGGGGTTGTAGGTATGAGGAGGCTGTTCTGTTCACTGTCCTATATGCCAGCACCAAGGTTTTGAACTTGATGCGAGCGATACCAGGAAGCCAGTGAAGTGAGATGAGGAGGGGAGTAACTTGACTACATTTAGGGAGATTGTAGAAAAGCCAGAGGGAGATTGTAGATCAGTTGTTTAAGTAGGTTACAGCTTTTAGCCTGATGTAGGCCTGCAAAATGTTTTCCTTCCCCCCCCCCCCTTGCGTTGTGCAGTAAATACACTACAGGGGTTGTCTGTAAAATTGCTTGTTGGATCATAACTGGGAAAAGAAATGACTATGTGTAGTCTCACAACAAATTTTACACTTCAAATTACACACTCCTGTCACGAGTCATTTACCTGTTTGAGGCTCTGTCAGTAATGGTGCTATGAGTCAGTTACCTGTGGGAGTCTGTCAGTGATGGTACCTTGAGTCTGTCATCTGTATGAGTCTCTACAGGCGACAGCACTGTGAGTCTGTTACCTGTGCGAGTCTCTACACTTGATGGTGTTGCATTTCCGTTACCTGTACGAGTCTCTGTTGCTGATGGTGTCATGGCCGGAGTCCTCCTGCTCATCTCCTGCCACGTTGAAGCAGACCTTCTTGCCGTTGCGCTCCCCCCTCTCGCTCTCGTTGTCGGCGGAGATGTAGCTCTCTGTGGTCTTGGCCTCAGAGGCGGGGGGGTGAGTGATGGAGGAGAGCAGGCTGGAAGTGCAGAGGCATAGCTTTTTCACCACATACAGAGAAGGAGGCCGTCGCCATCACTGCAGTGATGCGAGCCCATGTGGAAAAACAGCATGACAAATACGACCTTTCATTTCAATTCTAACAACCCCCTCAAATGTGCACTGCAAAGTTTATATTCCATAAAAAAACATGTCCTCAGCTGATTGGATACAGAACGGTAATTTCGTCAAGATGTGCGGTTCGGTGAACGCCGGAAAAGGGGGAGAGCCAAAAAAATGAAACCTGTTTGTATTTGGCTTCCGGACAACAGCTTCAAAGGTGAGAGGTCCTCATAATATTAATATCTTCAAACATGCAAAACCAGCTGTGTCAACACTGAAAACTCAACAGAAATCTGTTCCTTTCATAATATACTGAAGACATGTTTTTTAGTAGAGGCCAACTTTGAAGAAAGCTTACGCTCAAGTTTTTTTCACAGTTGTACCAACACATGGTGACACTTAAAGCCATATTTTCAATAATGCAATACTTGCTTTTTGCATGCAATCTTTTTAGACAGGAGTACGCTAACATGCCATGCCTGTTTGAATTTCCGAATCTAATTCTAATCATGTATGTGTCTTTTTTCCATTACGCAACCACTGAGCTCTCTGTGGTAAAGTGTGGCAGAGTGAATACATTTGGGAGCTAAACTACCAGCTTCATGGTTCATCCATGTTGTGATGATAGAGAATCTAGGCTCTTTTTCATTTCAAACAACCAGCCGATCAAAACCCCGTTCTCCTCTTCCAACCCTCCCCCCCCTGTATTCAGTGAACAGCAAGCTTCAAGAGCAAGCTTCTTTGAGATGCACTTGACGACCCAAACAATGCCCCTCCAATAGAGTGGCATTCCATCACCATGGAGAACAGTCAAAGCTTCTGGATTGGTCAATCCATAATCAGGAAGTCTATGTTGCAGAGGGCCTTCAAAGCACACAGTGTCAAAGAATACTTCTAGAGTACAACAATGATGACCACTGGTTTTTGAATTCATCTGCAATAACACTACTGACAGAAAGAAATTTCCAGTTCAACTCATAAACATGCCTGAACATTCTGACAGCTTTTAATGACTTTCAATGACTAATTTCTCTGTACAACAGTGCACATAAAGCATGTCTTGTGTTTTATTATTAGTTAATGAATACAGCATATTTAAACCAGATGCACTAATTGAATCTGGCCGAAGCATTTTGTGGCATTTCTGGTGGCAATAAAACCTAATTTGATACAGTCATTGGTAAACAGTTTACAACCCTGGAGCTCAAAGTCCATAGCCATGTAGTAAATTAATCATTTAAAAAGTCTACTGCCTAACAATGTAATGATCAAATTTATCACTGGAATGCCTTGACTTTTTTAAGCTCCTACAAATGAGTTGTAGGAGCCTAGGAAGAAAAATCACTCTTGACTTCAGGGAACTGAATGCATACCATCAGAAAGCACATGACATTTTTGATATTATTGTGTATCCTATCAAATACAGCATGCTGTTGGGCATAGGGTACGTCACTTATGGCTGTCAGATCGTACAAATGATTCAGAAAAGGCTGCGTTCATGCGTCCAAAACAGTGCAGTCAAAAACAGATGGTAATAACGTCACCTGATCTGACAAACTGTACAAAGTCATAGGTGGGCTTGCAAAAGCACTGCAGATCAAAAATGAATACATAGGAAATTAGTGCCATGTGGCTCAGCACATGGTGAGCCATCACACAGAGGACTTCCTGCTGCACAGGCAAGCGGTGGGTTTTCTCCAGAGATTCACTGCAGCATTGGCACATTCTCATCAGTTGGATTCCCAGAGCAGACAGATCCAATCAGAACACCAAGACTCCAGCATCTACCCCCAGAGGTGGTTCAGAGCGGTGGGGACAGCGGTAGGAACGCTCAAAGCTTCACCTTGTGGTTTACCAGAGCATGCGCCATGTCTAAACCTTGACCACTCCTCACAGTCAAGGAACATGTACAGCCAGAGAATCTTTGCTTCTTCTTACCAGTATGCTACACTGCCACCCCTAACAGACACAGTTGCCAGGGGTGGCAGTGTAGCATACTGGTAAGAAGAAGCGCTCGTAACTCAAAGGTTGCTGGTTCAGTTCCACACTGGGGCACTGCTGTTGCACCCTTGGGCCAGGTACTTAACCCAGAATTGCCACAGTAAATATCCAGCTGTATAAATGGATGACATATAGAAATTGTGAGTCGCTCTGGATAAGAGCATCTGCTAAATGGCAATAATGTAATGTAATGAGGTGGTTTTGATCATGACCAGGGTTGACCACTCCCTGCCACTCCTGACAATTCCCAGCTTCTGAAGTGTAATGAAGTTGTGACAGGCAAGCAAGTGGTCCTCAAAGTCTAAAGCCTGAATTCGGACACCTCCCAAGCTCTGAAAAGACTGGGCTAGGCTAATTTATTCCCTGTCATTTCGCTGATGCTCAACATCAGAGATAGGAAACAAACTCGCTTGCTGGGGAGAAATCCAAATGACAGCCCTGAGAGAAGTAGCAAAGCGCAGTGTTCAGCAACACTTGATGGATAAATGAGAAATATCACCAAAAGGCCGGAAAACACAGTTTGATCACTACCTCCTTGAAGTTCTGGATAAACTGCCAAAAGAGACTTCCCCATTTGCGATATGCATATTTCACACTTCTTTGAGGATTTGTTTATTGTACAGATGATACCCCTACCCCCAGAACACTGCAGTAAAATTTCAAATGCAAATGAAGGGTTTCTGTTGATCATCAGCAGATGGACTAGTGCAGCACAATCATACGGATCTGGAATTAAAATTTGGGAAGATTACGAGACGGCTGGTTATATGTTTATGCAATTTCATTAAATCCATAAAACCCAAATCTGACTGAAGTGGACAACTTGGTTGGCAAGGATACAGTAGGACTGCGAAGATGTGTAACAGATGTGATAACGCACGTCTGACAACAGTGAACTTTATCCACAGCCAGTTCAAATGTCTCTCCTCTTAAATGGCTGTTGTGATGCATGCCAACAAGTTAGGCGGCCCAACATCTATTCTGTGTCCACTGGATGTTTAATAGTTTATTTTCGTCGCACTCGTCAGTCTGGAGAGGAAGGAGCACTGACGATCACATAAAAGTGCCTTTCATGATGTGACAACTCCGATTCATCACTACATCGTTACAGTGGAACACAAGGAACAGCCAGTCCTAGCCGCTGGCCAGATATCTGGATCCAGACAGCTGCAGTGCTTTTAAATCTGAGGCCTTTATAAATGACCCATCCCTCCTTTCTGAAGAGTTCATTTGCCTCCACTCTGCTGTTCCTCAAACAATAGTGACAGAGAGAAAGTGAGATTGATACACTTCTCAGTCCATTGTGGAGTGAAGTGGCAAAGCAGGAGAGGTCACAGCAAATGAGTGGCTCCATGGCAAACTGTCCCATAATGACTGCAAGCAAAGTGATTGCTCTCTGACAAGAGTAGCTGGATGGAGCTGATCATTAACACATTCAAGTATGGACAAACAGAAGGGCCGCTATCCTTTCCTTTTCCTACCAAAGACCCCAGGGTATGTTACACTTTGTTATATTGCAATTAACAAATGTCAAGCCTTTGGTTTTTAGCAACAGACCAAAGTCATCATCACAGCCAACAGGCTGACAAACACCTCAGTAAACTTGTTCATGTATAATGCACGTTGGTTAAAATGTTTCACTTTCACACAAGCGTTTGTGTGCATGTGTTCTATTTCTTTGAAATAAGTGAAAAAAATTCCCACATGGGAAGTGAAAGACATCTGGTAAAAGGGCAATAAATCTTGGTAGAGCCACGATAAGGCTGCTGTGGCTGTATTTCAGTTGACTCTCTTGGCTGAAAATCTTTAAGAGGTGTGACATCATGTGCACAGAGCACCTTGAATGGTGTTTCTGCCTCTCCATTTAATTTTCTGGCACTTCCTGTTAGGAATCTACGTGGAGACCCCAGAGCACTGAGTTTCCTGCCAAGACTTAATGTGCTCTGAGACAATGAGACTACTGTACAAAGACAACAATGTAAAAATCATGGACAGGAAGCACCCAGTTCACTCCCCAAGACACTAGAGTAGTAACTGCTTTAACTGCACAGCCTACCATAAAGTGAAATTACAGCTGAACGGATTTTATAAATACATGCTGCTCTCAGAAAGATTTTTGAGTGAAGTGTTTTTTGCTTTAAGAAAACTAAAAAAAACTGCCTAAGCTTCTGGTGTACTTTTTTAGGGGCATTTCCATAGGGCATGCTGGAGCTCAGTCATTATTTATGACAACTGAAAATAATTTATACTGAAGTGTACAGTTCCCATCTCGCCGGATCCATGCAAAGGATGAAGACGGAGGACTAATTGATTTTGTACATCTCTCAACCGTTGTCACACTGCAAAGGCAGACGCACGTGTTCCATCCTTCCAAAATTCTATAAGACCCTGCTGACAAAACGCATGTTGAGTGGCCGAGAGCACAACGAATGCGCAGGCTTGCATTTCCCCAAAAGCAATGAATGTAGCTAACCATGTGAATTTTTACGCATCGTGGATGTATCGCTGAATAATTTATTATGCCAAATTATAGTCAACTGTCTGTTTTGTGTCCCCCCGGGATAAGCTTTAAAAGCCACATGAAAGATTCAGCCAAAACAAAGCTCTGATTTTCTTTGCACCAGTCTCCACAAACTCACAGAACTGGCAGAAGAATGACACCATATGCCTTTCAGAGGCTAATCCTATAGACAGGGATGATGTGCCAGTGCTCTGATATACGACATGAACTACATGTAAACGCTGAAGAAAAATGTCTTGCTTAAGTTGGGCCACGGAGACCTGTAGCACAGGAATTACCCAAATTACATAACTGGCCCGTACATTTTTAATGCTGCCTGTCAGAATGCATCAGCAGCAGCAGATAAGGGAAATAAACAACGCGTACATGCGAAGTGCATCCACAGCAGCTGGAGCAGCTCAAAAAGCGCAGAGGGACACAGCCGCCGGGGGGTCCCTCACCGGGGCTGCGTTGCCACACGGGGACCGTCGATCGGTGCGCAACAGCGCTCAAAACCGCATCTGTGAGGGTGGTCCTCCGACAGGCTTTCATCCATGCGGCGCTTCATTCGCACCTGATTTCGTGACGCCGGCTCACAGGCGACAGATTGAAGGCTGTGCAAAATCAAAGACGTTCTGCAGAGAGAGGCACCGCATGCTCTTATACCTTCTGCTTCCTGACACGGGGGGTGCCGATTACTCCAAACAGAAATTTTCACTTTCGCACACCGGAGTTTCTGTACTAGCCAACAAAAGAGGCAAATTACGCCAGAAGATTTGTCCCCACCGCCAGCATTTCAAAAGCTAATGCGTTTTATACAAGCAGAGCTAAAACACAACACAATGCTAATGTATTCGGTTACATTTATTCATTAACGTGCATTTGTCTTTTTGCTTAAGACCGATGTGTACATGTGGACAAGCGTGATTCTGCAGTAACAACTGAGGATATCCTTTAGATTTTCTCTATACATGAACTGAGTGAAAAGGCCAGCTTTCCTCCTGAGACTTACTTTCCACTATAAAAAAAAATAATCAATATTTAAACAAATGGTATCATTAAAGAGGCACAAGAACTTATTGATTCATCAGTCCATCAGCACCTCTGAGGAGAAAAGTGTTTTATAATGAGGTGACGGCCAAAGATTCAAAATGGAGTCAGCAGCAAAGGTAGGGACAACTGATTCAATTAATTAGCTTCATAATGTAATTTTGAGCACTGCTTATAATTACAGATACATATCTTTTTTGAAGCAGATTACAAATCATAATGGTAATTTTTTCAACACAGTGGCTCCATCAGGCTATTATTAACACAAGGTCATGTATAATGGGTCTCTGTCCCCAATATTCCAAATAAAATTTCTCATAACATGGAATTCATCACCTGGTGCTTTACAAGAATTAGTTTAGTTTCTTACCTATTCCAGAGATGTACCTGAAAGTATTGGGCCCCCAGATTTTGTCTATCATTCTTATAATCCATGTCAGGGTAATTTTTGCTACACAGTACATCCCCCTCTGGAGGGGGCTCAGATAAAATGAATCAGCATGTAACTGGGCTGTACTCACTCGTGGATCTGAGCAGCGTAGCACTCCATCTCCTTGACCACGGTGGTGAGCTTGCTGAGCAGCTTCTGGTAGGCGTCCAGGGTGAGCAGGTCGTCCTCACGCAGCAGGAAGCGCAGGCCGTGGCCCTCCGTGCGGCCCAGGCTGTGGCCGGAGGGGGCGGCCATGCTGGTGATGGTGTGCTGGACGTACACCATGGGGCTCAGCTTGGCTATAAAACACAGGAGGACGTCACAGAGCTGCCGGTCACACGTGTCACGTGCAAAGGTTCGTCTGCGCTGCAGCCACTCCCGCCACCTCACGGGCCTGGAAGCTCACCTTGATCCGAGTTCCTGCCGGCCTTCTCCAGGATGGAGTTCTTGCGGCTGTCCAGCTGCACGCCAAAGGCGCTGCCCAGGGACGTGGTGGTTTTGGGGTAGGACACCTCCATCACGTTAATGTGGCAGTTGGTGGGGCAGAAGTCGCTGCTGTGCAGCGGAGACACCTTGGTCTTGGCCTGTTTGAAGGTGGGCCACGCCCTGTTCTTCAGCACCCGTGAAAACTGAGGGCAGAGGCACGGGCTGCTTAGCATTCAACCGGGTTCACATTTCCACACTGCTCACCTCATTTCCATGTATTCTTATCACCTCCCTTGACTGATTGCTCATGCAGGCTCTGCTTAACGCCTCAGGTAGCCTAATCCCACCTGCGCACTACACTGCAGAAGCTCCGTGCTGTGATGTTGATGGCCGATACCTGACATCCATCAACCAGCCCCTCGCTGACACACTGGCATGGTTTATATTCACCTGTGCACATTACAGGCAGAGGACTGAGCAAATCCATGCCAGGTTAAGTTTATTCACACCAAAGCACAAGAGCCATTTCCAAGCATTCAAAAATATGCTGAATATAAATGCATGCAACACTTTTACAAGCACATGGTTTCAATATCAGATCTTAACCCCCCATTTCAACTTGAAAAATTACAGAGCATTCCTCTGTACAATTTTAAATATGTAATTGCTAAAGTGGTTTTATTAGCCTGGCCCAGTTTACACAAGTTTATTTCAGAGAAAGAATCCACAATCAAAGCATTAATCAATATTTCTAATAATCCTGATTCCCTGGATTGTAAACACCTGGCTTCCAGGCAAGTTTTTGACTGCAGTTTTCCAATAAAAACATGCCTTTCGGTAGTACTGTAAAACTGACAAAACTTAATTTCCAGCACATTCTTCACTTCCAGTTAATTTCACCATGGGTTAAATGCCACATAATAAAAAATTAATGGTGACGGTTTGTATTTGGGTGATCAACTTGAACACAAACACAAAAAAATGGCTCGGCATCAGATCTGCTTCTCAGACCTGCGCGTTTCCGTTCTGCGCGAGTCCTCTCTCTGGCTGTGGGACCGCACGCACCGTATGGTCCACAGCTGGTCTGAACGCTGGTTAAGTCTCCCTGGAAATCTTAGCTCCTCACATTCCGGACTGTCCCACAGTCACAGAGGACCTCACCCTCCGGGTCTTTCTGCACTCTCCTGGGACCCCCCACGGAATGCAACAGGAGGGAAATTATGCAACAGGACTGGATGTTCAGACCTATTTTTATCCAGCGAAGGGACCGATAATGAATCCAGCATTGAATCAACCGTTGAGTCAAGGTACATGCACAGAAAGGGGGAGGCTTGCCCCAAATATTTTTCTCCAAATAAAGTCAGCTGACAAAATCCAGGACTACATTTTCTTAACAGGCATTTCCTTTACAGATGTCTTAATTATGAACATTGCCGACAATATCTCAGTTTCTTAGCCTGTTAATTTGAAATATTTGTGGCAGATCAGTAAAAGCAAAAGGCTGGAATATATAGGGCACCGCACTATAAAACAGATACCGAAGCTTTAGAAAAGGTTCAAAGAAGGGCAACTAAATTAGTTCCTGGCATGAAATATAAATGCTATGAGGAAAGACTCAAGTTACTTAACCTATTTAGATTAAACGAGAGGAGGCTTAGGGGTGATTTAATTGAGGTATTTAAATGTATAAAAGGAATCAATAAGGTTAACTATAATAGATTCTTTAGGGTGAGTTCAGTCTGTAAAACAAGAGGACATAAATGGAAACTAGTTAAGAGTAAGTTCTGCACTGATGTAAGGAAATATTATTTTACACAAAGAGTTATCAATACATGGAATAGGTTGCCAGGTCATGTAGTTGAGGCAGAGACCCTTGCTGTGTTCAAGTCTAGACTTGATGCAGTTTTGGATACTCTTTAATTAAGAAATGGCGAGCTTAGTTGGGCCGAATGGCCTGTTCTCGTCATCATATGTTCTTATGTTCTTATGTTCTTCTTATTAATTTGAGGGACTGGAGATTTGAATATGCAGACATGAATTAACCCTTTGCATGCATATATTGATTAAGATATGCATTTGTTGTGGAATGAGAATCTCTATGCCTGAATTCCACAGATGCTTCTACAGTAAATCACTAAAACAGAAATTTTATTATTCTGATGTTGTAGTAAATATTGCTAAATATGTACATATATTGTAAGAATTAAAAGCAATAATTTTCCTTACACATAGTTAAATCTCTTGTAGTAACTGCTCTACTGTAGAAGAACAAACCAGGACATCTTTGGCTATTAAACTGTGGCTAAAGGCCACCGCGTACCTTCCTGTAGTTAGTGATTCGGCGGCTGATGTGCTCCAGCCTCTCTCCGCACATAGCGGTGAACTTGGTCTGCAGGTCCTCTGGTATGACATCAGCGCTGGAGCTCAACCTGGCGCAGGTCTGCACCAGCTGGTCGTCATTCCTCGCCAGTGCCTCCAGGACCTGGGTGAGCAGATCCGCCCAACACGTTCAGCATCCAATCGAAACCCAATACTTAAACATAGCCCTACGGGAGGCCGCTGACAAAACAGTCAGAGTCTATGGCTTAAGTTGTGACGATCTGACAAAAATAGTCACCTGAGCTGTAAACCCCAGCTAAAAAAGCACCCTGAACAAAGATCCATTGATTACAGTTATACTATTATTATAGTAAAACATATACGTCTACCTACAGACATGTATCAAATTCACTGCATCAGTGACACACCAAATAAATGCAAGGCAGATTTACAAATGGTTGGTGCATTCACACACAAGCACACATACTTCCTATAGCCTTTTTGAGATACCACTTTCGGCATCACAGCCCGATGGAACAGAGCACCAACCTTTTCATGAGGATTTAAATCCACACCATCTTACTGTATGTTTGGCAGTTAGAACACAAAAATCATAACTCTGGAGTCAGTCAACAGTAAGGCCAGGGACACTCGATATGAGGGCTGAGCCGCCGTTAAGAGAATATAACCGGAGGAGGTATTTGACAAGACACCCACAGAGGAAGTGCAGAGAGGAGGATATTAAAGAGCAGGGTGAGACGAGACCAGTTTAAAACAACACACCAGCTTGAGAGACATTAAACAAATCTTCATACAGTTCTCAAAGGAAAACACTACACATTTGAGGCAGATGTTTGCAATGACACAGAAATTGTTTTCAGTTTAGAGATTTTACACATAGGACTTTTTTATTATATGAAGCAAATCAAACAGTTTTGGCTTTATTGTTTCAACTTTAGCTATGAGACTTCGCTTGAAGCAGAGATTCTTATTGTTTTGCAGTAATTGCTCTGTTCCCATTCGAATTAAATGGAAACGACATAAATAAATGCCCACTATGTGATCTAAACCCCCTACCCATATGACTGAATCTGTGATACATGGGAGACACCAGGACAATACCAAATATATGATGCAATTGGAACAATTGAGACTACATGCTACTTTTATAAAGCAATTTCAGGTACATACAAAAGAGGTGCAGTACTCAGCTGGCTATTAATTTTTACTAAAATCAATCATCAAATCAATATCAATAAAACTCCACAGGATGGAAACATAAAACATTGCTTTTCACCTTCACGAAATGTCTCTCACTACACCGCATATTAGAGAGCCACTGTAACTTCAGACATAGTAAACACAGAGGATTGCGCAGTTCACAAAGTCACAATCAATACCAGCCACCATCAAAACCCTCAGTTACAGCAGCAGGCAAGTTGGGTATATCATCACAGCAAGCAGTGCTTTTTGCTCTCTGTATCAGCTAGAAACAGCTGATTGAGATTGATCTACACTCAAGCTTTTAACAAGGACTCCTGCTGTCTCAAAAAAAAAGCTATTATGCTTCCATGACCCGTCTGCATTGTACTGATGGGTGTCAAGATTGGTTGCTAAAAGCAGTCGACTACACTATCGCCAGTCTTCTTAGCCTTCTTATATTGTGAACACAAATGGGAACATTTGGAAACAAGTTTCTTTTCTGACAACAGCAACAGCACACAGTCGATAGTGCAAAAGCTTTTTACGCTGACACAAAATGTTAGTAATGGTGACAAACGTATTCCTGGATCCAAGGTGTCTATGCTCTCTGTGGTAGTTAAAGTAAATATCACTCTGGACAGTCTTTCAAAATGTGAGAACACATACAAGACCCAGACTTAGACCTTAATGGGACAAATGCTACATTAACATTCCACAAGTACTCATTAAGGCCCTGAAGGTATCTCTGTGGTGATGTGGGTCAGACAGCCTGTTGGACTGTAGCTCATTCCCTCATACTAGTACAGCCTCCCGTATTGCATCATCCGCCATTGCAATTCCCTCCCCTGTACCATGCCACCATATTAGGGCATATGTGGCATTACCTTGGCAGTCAGACTGAAGAAGCCCTTGGGCTCCACCATCTTCTCCAACACGTGGCACTTGATCCCAGCTGTGCTGTCGTACTCGTACACCACGCCGTACTCCAGGTGAACGTTGTCCACTGTCAGGCTCACGTGGTCTTTCTTCCCGTCGATGATGGCGATGGTGTTAAACTTGTCCATCACCTCTGAAAGACAGGGACAAATAAATCCGTTTGAGAGACAGCGGCCATGGACAAAAACACATGGGCAACCACACACATTCCAGATGTTGCAGTGAGTTCAGTTTTGGACAAAGTTTTCCATGAGGGTTGAGCAAGAGCATTCCTTATCTTTGCGACACGCTATCTGACTTGCTTAGCTCATCTCTTGTGGTGTGAATAAAGCCCAATAAAGTCTCCTTATCCTAAAACCAGAAAAATCAACCCGTGCTTGGTGATAATTGACAACGGGGAAAAATGCTTTAGCTTGTGTGAATTCCAAGATGGACTGTAACTTATCAGGAGTAGATTGTTTTGTGGCAGTTTGCCGTCTCCCGTTGTCAGTGATGAGCGGATCCAAGCGCATTAAGTTCACCCGTCCCATAAAACTCTGACGAGTTGATAAGCCAATAAATCCACTGCAAGGAATTTACAATAACACAAATAACCACTTATATCTTTGGGGGATTATAAATTGTAGAAGACTGAATTAATGCTAGATGAGCCGAACAAAGCGTGACGCCTCTGATTCAAACAGACGCCAGATGAAACTACCGGCGTGAAACCGTCTGCCGTGACAGGAGACAAACAGGCCTATTCTCAGACAATCACACAAGGTGCTGCCACAGAGACAGCGAGGCACAGTGGCAGCTTGTGTCCCAGCTGTACCTTCCACTTTACACTCGAACACGTCCCCGTTCTCCTCTGCAGAGGGCGTCTGGTTGGCTTTCTGATGGTCCTCCTGGGCGCTCTCACTGTTGTTGTACACCCACTTTATTGAATCTTGCTGAAATGAGGATAAACAAAAGATCAATGGAAAGCCAGCCACTATGGCCTGAGGATGCATTCAAATGACGCCGCAGATTGCATTGTCCTTTTCACACACTTAACAGACCGAAAAGAAAGCAGACTCAAATAATCAAGCTGTTTTCATTCAGAGTAGAAACTTCATATTTTATGGTTGAACTCAACATGTAGCAAACACTGCCAGACATTATGTTAGAGAGGTATAATGCATTTGGACAGATATGAATATCTAGCACACACACACACACACACACACACACACACATTCACTCACATGAAATGAGGCTCATCTTTAAGGGCGAGACTGAAAACCCACACCAATCCCCTTCCACCCGCAAGCGCCCCACACAGCTCCTCCAGAGCGACGTCGCCCTCGCAAGGGCCTCCAGCCACCTCCTCCCCTCGCTGCCTCCTGCCAGCTAGCCCACAAAACGTCTCCGCCGTCGGAACAGCATGCCGCTCTCCCTCTGCTCTGTGGCTGACCGCAGCCCCCCCCCCGAGGCAGGGTGTGCCTCCCTGGCCGGGCCTGATCAAAACCAGAGCGGAGCACCGGCGCTGAGCCATGCAGCCTGCTATTAGGCCACGACCTGGGCTGGGCCTGGCACCTCCAGCAATTACTGCCATTACACCGCTGCTGCTGAGGCACGCACTGCACCCCCTGCCTCCTGGAAGAGTCGTCCCCTTGAGACCGGGGGTCAGCGGTGGTGGAGCCAAGGTTGTAAATACCTCTGTGCATCAATCCAAGAAGGCGTGCAGGCCCCACGCTGGAGTCCCCGACCCCGCAACCCCCCCCCCCACACACACACACACACAGCGGCCGGCAGGCCTCACCTGCGTGGGTCGGCGGTATTTCCGGCAGGCCGTCACGTGAGCGATGACGCTGGCGTGGCTCTCCTTGCTAACGTTGATCCCGTTGACCTTGATGATGCACTGTCCCGGGTGGAGGCCGGCAACGGCCGCCACAGTGCCTGCAGGAAGCACAGGGGGGGTGTGGTGATGTCATTGTCATTGTTTGCCATACATTACAGTCTCTTTCCAATGAGGAGGAGGGAAAATCACTGGAAATAGGCATTTAAAAAAAAAATATACACAGCCTGAATCTGTTGATGTTTACAAACAGTGCTGCAAAGAGCATACTGTATTAGTCAGTAATAATGGGCTCAGACCACAAGCATGTAGAATGCAGAATACTTTTGGTCAGCTGGGGTCAAACGGCATCATGCACAGTGAATTGAACATAACAACCATATAAGCATACACATATTTCGATAAACAACCTCCTCATTCAAGCTCATATAAATGATTAGGATGGACAACAAGAATGCACCAAACCAGGGAGCTTTCTGTCCTGGCAGCTCCACAAGAAGGTAAAAACAACACAGTGATCCTGGAAGCTGTTTATCTGGTAGTTATTTTCTGCTGCTATCAGGGATGTGGTTCAGACCAAGGAGTACTTCAAGGTTCAGAGCTATCACAAAGAAGCGCCTTACAGACTAAATACTTTCCGTTTGTTTCTACTATCTTTTAAATATAAACACATAACACACTGGTTTGAGTAACTCCCAGAATGAAAACTAACATTGCGCGTCTCTGTAAAAGTTCTTCAGCTGCCTAATCACATTTCACAGTCTGACTGAAATAAAACCCTTACACCGCACTTTTCCTATAACCTTTCCTATTTCATAGCAGAAACAGCCCGGGCAACTGACAGTACAATAAAATCTAATTCTGAAAGCAGCTGCTGCATTTCAGCTCTATGGAGCCAACACTAGTTCATCCTTTCAGCTGCACTCCACAGCATTGCTACTAAAATACGGAAACGCAAAAGAAATATTACACTGACTCTGCCAATCGTAATGTGCCAAAAAAAAAAATTAAAAATCACCTCAGTGTAGGGAAAACAGTCAGTGTCTGGTAATTGCCAAAATAATTCTAGCAAAATGAAGCCAAGGATGGGTCTAAAAAATGGGCCTGAAAAAAAATTAATAAATAAAAACAAAGGGCTATGGAAAGCCAGGAACTCGAGAGAGAGCTCAACAGAATTCCCAAACATGTTACAGAATGGCAGAGCCAGTCAATATCAGCACTGATGAAGGGTCTTGTATTGCGTGTCACTGGGGGATAAAGGAATGAGCCTCTAGGCCAGCATCCTCCCTGTTGAAAGAGCTGGCAGATCCCCCTGCACCGGGCATGTGGCCGCTGCCTGGCAGGCTCCAGTTAAAACCCACCCCCACCCCCCACCAGCCAGGACAAAGTCATAAACCGCACTTCAGCGCTGAAGAGATGAGCACACTCCCTATTTCTATCCCTGATTGAAAAGCATACCACCTTCAAAACAAGAGAGAATCCAATTTCCACAGCCAACAAAGTATAGCACAAGCCGACCTAGCTTTACAGCCCCTCCACATCCCGAGCTGTTGATACTGATGCTTTTAAGGGCCATAGAGTCACGCACAGGCACAACTCTCAGCCCACAATGCACTTCTCTCAGCAGCCTGAAGCCAGGGCTTCACCTATAGGCACAGCTGCAGCACAGCTGTCCCGCAGGGGCCTCGTGGAAGGAGGCGGAAGAAGCCGTATCCCGGGGGAGTGGACCTCCCACTGATCCGGGATCCTTACCTCTGCCAACGGCATGCACCACAGACGGGCCGAAGCCCCTGATCTGGAAGCCCAGGCCATCCGCTGAGTCTGGGATCTTCACCGTCCTGGAGCAGCAACGCAGGGAGGCAGACAGACAGACAGACAGACATATACAGACCATCACTCTCTGCCCCAGCAATGTCGACAGAGAGGGCCCTTTCTGTAAATAATGACTACAGGACACAAGTTAACCACCGCAAAGCATCTGTCTGACATTTTCTCAACAAGGGAAATGAAACGGCTCCATTTTGCACCTAACAGGCCAGATTCATGTGGGCGAAACCAGCCAGAGACATGTTGTTTACTTTTAGCGTCCTGTGAATGCAAGGTGCACAGATGTAAAGTAAGCACTGGATTTCCAAAGCTAAACCAAATCGCTGCTTAAAAGTGTGGAATGCGCTGAAGTGCACCGAGGCATGTCCCCTTCAGGCAGACAGGACGGAATGGGAGAGGCCTGGGATGAGAACGCAGAAGTTTACGCCAGATGAAGGAGTCTCACTGCTGCATCCGATATCACACGCACGCACACATACATACACCGACACACACATTTTATATACAGACACACACAGAGATACACAGATAGACACACACGCACACACACACACACACACACGCACACACACACACAGATACACACAGACACACACACACACATACACAGACACACACACACACATACACAGACACACACACACACACACACACACAGACACACACACACAGACACACACACACACACACACACACACACCCTCAGACTCACTCTCTGGGCTTAGTGCTGACCAGGACCCTGAGGGGCCCCCCACTGTTAAAGCACTGCCTGAGGAAACACTCCACTTCCTGGAAGGGCCGCAGGAAGAGCAGGTCCCCATTGATGGCGAACAGTTTCTTCCCCACCTCCAAGCCAGCCATCTGGAGAAAGCGCACAGAGGGGTTAGGATAACATCGCTGCAGCATGAACGCAGCAACACATCTGAAGTCAAAGATAAAGTCCTGCTTGTTCTCCAGTGGGGATTTCATCACTGGGGCTGAATAAACTGTAGCATACTGAGCATAGTTGACCATGCCTCTGTGCTGAATATTACTCTGTTTATCCGAGTGAATTTTTTGAAAATAGCGTGCATGGCTCTGCATATGAAATGCAGCACATTATGTTGTGAGACAAATGTAATATATTGCTTGTCGCACTTAGCTCCCATTGCAATTATCCCACTGCACCTGAGGTGAATTGGAGGTATACAGCTACAGCTTGTCTTCCATTATGCATCTTGCCTCAAAGAACGCAAATGTGTGTCCTTCTATTTCTGAATCACTGTTAAGAATATGAATTTGAGCTTTAACTGAAACTTTATTTGTCGCCTCTCTGACAGTCATTACATTTTAACAATCCTATCTGACATCGGTTATGAACCACAGTTACTAATCCCAATTTTATTTTTTGACTCATATGAAACACTGCTTTTAGTCCCGCTATAACCTTCCCATAAATCTTGCAATTTACAAATTCTCCTCCATTCCACAGAAGATGGCCCATTATTATAAGGCAAAATAGTTTTGTGACTCCGCATCCAATCAAAGGAACTAACCCAGCCTTTCTAACTCAGACAGCAAGATTTTATGAAAGCAGCCTTTAAGTGAATGCACAACTGGGTCATATTGCATATTTTACAGCACAAAATTTCAGATGCATACATACATACACAAAAAGTCTTCCTGTATGCCTGAGGCTATCCTAAAGATAGTGCAACGTTTTTGTGGATACTGTTAGGACTGATTAAATATCCCTTGGCTTAACTTCTGTCATATACTGTATCTATCAAATGAATCAGTGACAGTAGATAAAGGAAATGTGAATATAAAGGCTTTTGCACCCTTTCAGCTTCAATAAATGTCACCTGTGTAAATCAGCAGTGTTGACCACTCCGGGTTCAAAGTCTTCTGCTCCATCAGAGCTGTTTTATCACTCAGTCTTGATGGTATGATAGACTGACTGGTATAGCACAATGACCTCAGATTCAGGCTGACCGCACCGCTTGCTGACTTTAATAGATGGCGTGCCCTTCAGTGACAACGCAGATCACAGCAAAGGAGACATTCTTGTCTCCTCCAGCGCTCATGTTTAGGCCTCCCTTCAGCCTCCTTTCTGCAGAAAGCAATAAAATCACTGCACTGGGAGGCCCCGCTTCCACTGTAAGACCCAAACCCGAAACCCGTCCCAGCTGTGCCTGGGTCGCGTGCCTCTGTCCAAATGTCCCTCAGATGTTATGAGTACAGATGCACACAAATACCCTTTACATACACAGACTCCCTGTCTCTGGCACGGCAATAAACAGAGACACCCAAAGAAGAGGTAAACACCAGCAAACACCAGAATTTAGCAAGCCTGTCTGTTTACATTGGGTGCGTTGAGCCGTGGATAGCATGGTTAGCGTCCGACTCCACTTACAAAAGAAAGAAACATTAAAAGCATGACAGAGGGCTCCTTTACCTCTGCGTATGACCCCTTCTCCACTGACTTGATCATGGGAACTCTGTTTCGGTCTTCAAGAGTGAAGCCACAGCCTCCATCGCTGGGCCTTATCTGTGGGATGGTAGAAATCGTAATGAAGCAGACAAATAAGACCATTTACTGAAGTCTCAAAGAATCTGCACACACAGCATTATGGCATATTTGTCGCTCCAGTGAACATAGGCAGGACTGGAGGGCTATACTGTGTTATACTGTGGTATTTTTATATACTGATTTAGGCTTCATTGTTTACTGGAAAGTCATGCAAATTTTCATTTTTGACAAGTCACTCAAGCGTACTGGCAAAACTCACTTGACATCAAAATAAAAAGGTTGCCTTAGGGGACTCAAACAGACTTTGAATCATTTGAAGGATTGGAACTGGAGGAAGTGGACCCATCATTACCGAGGTATGGCATGTGCTACACTCAGTCGGCATTACTTGTCCCACCCTATGTCACAGGAGCTCAGAAGGCCAGGCCCATTGTATGTGCAATCAACAGCATGTAATGAAGTGTGGTGTCTCTCACCAGCAGGGACTTTGCGATGACATTTTCCACTATTTTCAGATCGTGCTTCATGGGCTTGTGCTTGGTGTTTGATCCTTCCATCTCCTCGTCGGCGAAGAAGCGGAACAAAAGAGGCTCGTCCTTGAATTCGCTCTTTTCCAGCACTGTGAGTACAAGGTTTAGAGACAATTAATCCCCTCTAAAGTAGACTTTTCAAGCAGCTCCGCTGTCTGAAATGTACCTCACCGCACACTCCTTTGCCCTACTTCATCATAATTTGAGCTGTTGCCTTGAATTGTTTCATTGTATTCTCATGGCCTATGCTGACCCTTTCGAACAAACTTCATAAAACGACTGTCTACCTTCGGAGATAATAATTCAGGTCTCAGAACAATGATAATACACGAACGCTTTGCTGAAAGAAAAACTTTAGAGTCAAAGGTGCTGCAAATGAAAGGCGTGAATGCGTCTGTGAAAGATAAAAGTGCAAGTGGCACAGAGAAGTTTTTCTGCACACAGAGCACTGGGCATTAAGAGGGGTCTCACTGCTGTGGGAGACCTGCCATTTGCATGGTAAGAGGGAGCTGAGAAAGGACCTGGATAGGATTTAAATCCGTCTCCACGGTAACGCAAGACTAAAACTGAGTCCCACCACTTTAAAGCACAAAAATACCCCCCACATACCCCTTTAAAAAAAAAAAGTACCAGAGTTTTTTCAAATGTTCTTTGATTTTAACCAGCAGGATCTGATAATTAACGGACAAACAAAGAAGCCAAATAACTTCGGCATGGGTTCTGAAATCACGTTTTGAAGATTGGATCATTATGGTACTTTTCGCTTCATACATTTCCCTGGGATTTGTTGTGCATGCAGTTTGGGGCGCTGACATCATGAGTATAATGAGAGATGGGACGTGGCTCAGACACGCATGATGTGAACTTTGGCAGCTGCAGACGAGGCTTTTAAAAGAAGCTGGAACTCCATAAACGACTGGTAACTATGACAACTGACCACTCTCGCTTGGAATGACAAACATCCATTCATTTGCCAATGCAAACAATGCAATACAAACCGTGCGTACCCTTAACTTGATCTCACACTCACACAATGTTAATAAACAAAGTAACCGGAATGTGGGAGTCCATTTCTCTGACACGGGCGTTTGTCATGGTAGCGTTTATATCACAGAACACGAAGTTGGCATGTGTCAAACCCACTTATGCTTTATGGCAAATGAAAGTTTAAGTCATGGAAGGTGAGGTAATGAGCTCCTATGCTAAGAGACAGCATGCGTTGTTGGGAGAACTGTCCATACCGTGGTGCATGAATCCGTTGTCGCAGAGCTCAACCCCCAAAATCAGGGCCTCCTCTCTCGTTCGGCAGTCGCCCTAAAAAAGAGAGCTCAGAGTGTGACCAACAGCATCACGTGAGGCAGCCGCAACGCTGCAGTCACACCCTTGCTTTGTTCCCCAGTCCAAAAAGGCTAAACCCAACTATAGGACTGCCATATTTTACCAACAAAGTGTATACTTCCAAAACCACAGAGTGATGAAGTCTAACACATTACACAACCCACTTAGCAGCATAAATTGGAAGAGGGAACATTTCTGGCACTAGAATACAACCCAATTGTTACTTATGCCATTAGGCTACTAGCCTTTAAATGCGTCTATTATTCCATATGCCTCTGAGCCTCACGTCAAGCACAATAAAGATCTGACGTCTAATTAAGGCAAGAAAATCTCTCCTGTTGGGCTTTTCTTTGTGGAAACTGAAATATTGTAGCTGGTTTGCAGTTTATCGTTTCAGTCTGTTTCCTCCTCCACATATTTGAAATGACCGGGCTGTTTAGAAAACAGCCCCTTCCCTCTTCCTTTCTTTCATCTATTCCCATTTCCTGGAGAGGAAATGTGTTTTCAATATGCACACACGCTATAAAAAAATAAAACTCTCAAAACAAACACAACTAATGTCATGACGGTCTCACCTGCGCAATGAGCCAGTCTATCAACTTGTTGGCCATCACCACAGATTTGTAAGTTCTCAGATGGTAGTCTTTATCCCTGCATTGATATTAAGCAAAACAAAAATGGTTGTGGTGTCAAAACAATCATAGCCATTACTGAACTTGAGCTGAGGATACAACAGGCTGACCTCTGACCCCTGGCCATTATCTCACCCACATGAATAGCCCCAGCGGAGCGCAGTCTTAAAGAGCCTTTCCTGTCTTTAGTGTCAGGATAGACATAAATTATATTGATGCTAAAAGATACAAGTAGGTCACCCTAAAACAATTCCCTCTATGTTGATAATGTGTGTGTGTGTCTGTGTGTGTGTGTGTGTGTGTGTGTGCATTTATATATGTACCTTAACCGGCAAATCATATTTTTTTCTGTTTTTGTTAGTTTGTTTTTAGTCCGTAAGTGACCTAAAGCACACAACTTGGTGGGATGTTAAGCAAATATGTACATAGCATGCTTAGTAGGAATATGAGTTTCATCCAGTTATTTTTGTAGGGTTAAGAATCACAACTTGTGTTATTCTTTGATATAATACATAACAAATATGACTGACAAAATGACAAAAATGATGCTGAAACAGCAAGTCACAGCTTTGCAATAATTATATGTGTAAGCCACTGTTTTCTGTTTTTCCAGATTCATTCAAATTTTGAAAAAACTATGTGTCACAATTACATTCACTTGTGTTCCCATGGTTTACATCAGTCACCAGCACCTTCATTGCACCTGGGCAGCAGAGCGCTCCTGAGAGAACCATGCCTTCATCTGGCTCAGGGGTGAGTGGCTTTATCAGTCCGCTTGTGTGTCCTTGTGTTCTTTTCACCCCGCTCTATTTGCTGCTTGTGCCAGACCCCTGGAATTTACTATGAAATGGAGCACTCATTTTCCCATGACCACGGGGTCTCCTGAGGGACACTCGCTCGGGCGGGAACGCCGGAAAGTCCAGGCCGCTACAGCCCACACTCCGACAGCCCTGCCCCCCAAAACATGCCAAACCCGGTCTCGTCCGTTTGCAGTCGACACGCCGCGAGAGAGCGTACATCTGTTTCTTTTGTTTAAGAGCCTCATTTCATCACCAACGCAGTCCCCTGATGTGTCCCCTCATGTGCCCCTGGGATCAATGAACACCTTTTCTTTCACACCACTGCACCCACCGCAAACACCTTCATACATCAGCAAGTAATAAGGTTTTTTAACAGGGCTCGATAAAAATAAACACTTAGACTGAACAGAGGCAGAGGATACGGGAACTCTAAGTTGGGTGTTTCAACTGATGTTTCCTTGCAGCCCACAGCGTCAAAGTCACAAGTTGAGAGCGCTTGCTCATGCTGCCTCACTGACTGCTCGGTCTGAAAGGCACACTGTTATTCCAGCCTATCAGAGAGGAAGTTGCGGCTGGGCCACAGAGGCTGTCGGGAGTGAAAAATGAGGGGTAAACAGCAGCCCACCGGGCGGCCATCTGCCCGAGAGCAGCTCTGTGCAGTCTGAGAGGGAGGGTGACTGAAGGTCAGCGCCGAGCTTCTGTCTGCTTTCAGCCCTCGGGCGTGCAGGTACCGCAGGGATCAGGCCAGAATGCTGCATCACTGTTTCACCTCGCCGTGCCGCATGGCATTCTCCACAGCATATAAGCCATGACACAGATACAGCTCCCGGCTTTTGTCTGAAGTTAACTGCGTCACACAACAGGGGTTTTTTTTTTCCTTCTTCTTTCCAGGAGCATTAGGCATGAGCTGTGTGATCCAGCGAAGCAGGAATTATAGGTTTTCTCATGGGGAAGGCGGGGGCGTTTGCCCCCTTCAAAGCCCCCCCCCCCCCCCCCCCTCCCCTTTCCTCCCCTGCCATCAGGAAATTCCACCCAATTAGACTGGAGTCGGCAGCTTCAATTAGCGGAATGTCATTCTTCAAGCCAGGGCCACATTGTACAGAGCCCATAGCACTGTAAGCTCCCAGTGAGAACTCTTTCACACAGACACACACACACACACACACACGCTCTGGTCCTGAATACACTGGGCACTAGGACTGCCTGAGCCTCACCAGCCTTTTACACATGGGCCTGTGTGCTGCAGCACACAAAGGCACATGAGCTGCAGGGAAACCTCCACTGATGGAGCCAGTCTAAACTGCAAGCCCCTGAGCAGACGCAACAGAACAGCAAAGTGTCAGTGGATTAAAAGGGATTCTCCCAAACTCAATCACATTGATGTTGAATGAGAGAATTGCCCCCAAGCTATTTTGCTGCGTGCCACAAACACGGCTGATCTTGAAAACCGCCTCCCTCCCCTGACGTAACCCATTTACACTGACAATGGAATTGTTAGAAACAGGCTGAAAGCAACACACTTGACTGAAGCACGCAGTTAAACCACTCTCACAAGAAAACATGCACTCCATAAACACTGTTTACATTTTGTTCAACAGGAGGACTTGAATTTACTGTGGCCAAACTTGTTGCCAAAGTTCCTGGTTGCACCTGTTTCACATTTCCATTTTGGACGCATTTTCTGCCATACTGCATACTTCCGAGGCCAAGCTGTTTATCTGGAATTCATCAGCTTTTTCAGCCCTCCACAAACCTAAGTGGCACGTATGGAGCCAAATGCAGGGGAAAAAATGGCTTTATTGGCTTCTGCGCCTGCGTCCTGCCTTACGAGCCCAGTCTGCTGAAGCCCGGGATCCTGGTGTCCCTGAGCAAATCTTGCGGTAGCTGCGAGCACTTGTCCATGCCCCAGGCGAACACGGCGCTCTCAGCGGTCTAGCAAAGGACACCGCCAAGGCGCTGCCATCTGCATCTGCTCGCTGTGAAATGAGGCTTCAGACCCTCACGAGCTCGTCTCCTCGCACTCTTTTGGCCCATTTAGAGTGCCCCGCGCTAAAGCCTCCATGCTGACAGGAAGCCCTACACTGCGCCTCTGTTGACTGGAGATTGCACCAAGGTCCTTTATCTGCCAACATCACATGGTCTGGCCTCCACAAGAAGTCCCAGAGCGGCCGTCTGCGAAGCTCCATGAGCCGAACGCCGAGGCGTGAGAGTCAAGTTCCAGGCAAGCAGGGCCCCCGTCCTCCCTCCATTTGACATAAACCAGTGTTCATATTCTCTTCGCAAATCTCGCCAATTAGAAAGGCAGCAATTTCACGGCTTAGTCTCTCCCCCCCACCCCCCACCCCATTTCACATTTCAATCAGACTGTTGGCCCTATTTATAGAAGTAAGGAACTGGAACGAAAACAACATGACCACACCTGCTATGAAAGATGAGAGGAGAGACACATTTAATGAGGCAGAAATGGAAATTCTCCCTACCTGATCACTGGCGTGAATAAACTATGAAGCCGACAGAAGAGCCTGACACCCTAGAGGGGAGATAATATAAATCAAAATGCAGACTCGATGTTCCTGTCCGAAATTCAAAGGTGGATCTATGCATTTTTCAAGGTTCATACTTTAGTAAAGGTACGGCACCAAGAGTGCACCGTCTAAGATTCTAATTAATCTTCCTGAATTTAAAAAAAAAAAAAACAATCTGAAAATCAATCCAGCTAGCCTCCTAGCAATGACCCAGGCTGGTTACCTTGGAGATGACATCCTGCATGTCACTTCTAGGGTGGTAGGTGCCGTCATCGTAACGGAACCTGTACAGCACCGGCTCCGGCTTGAACTGGTGCTTGTCTGTGACTGAAACGCAGAAAACAATGAGTCCCTCGTGTTGTACATGGTATTTATACAGATACAAAGAGCATATCATATATTTGGTGGGAAAAAAAAGACTGGAAATCCTTTGTGAAACATCAGGGATTAAGGAACGTCACGGGAATTTCAAAGCCTGGCTGGCTGGAACACAGCTCTCACAGTCAGACAAACCCTACAGTTGTTGATTAGAAAGCAGTGGTTGGAGATAATACCGCCATTCTACAATTCTCTCTAGACAAGGGGCTTTGAAGACCCTTTATAGAAACCAGTTGGTTCAGCATCATGTAGCTCCGCATGCAACTTACATTAAAGTTCTAATGAAAAGTAATCCTTAACTTTCTTTTTTTCACCCAGTGAATTCATCCTTCTCAGTGAGCACTCACTAAAGCTGAAAGTTATTTCTCTCAGATAGGGAGCTCTGGGGCTAAAACTCATTTCTCTAAGTTAGGAAGCAATAAAGCAGAATGTAATTTTATACACAGCTTGGCTAGGGTCCAGTTTCTTCTTGAGGAAAAAAAAGATATACAGTGTGAATCATTTACGCAGAATCCCATCCAAGTTACCAAACAAATGACACAATAATAATCCAAGGCCTAGCACAGCATAATATAAACAATATCAAGTCAAATGCTGTTAGAGAAACAGGACAATTTGTCATTCAGTATGCATACAGTACAGTAAATTTTCACAGCAATACAAAACACTGGCATCTGTTTTTCTTAGCTCCAAGCATTATGAGTAACCTTCAGATTAAATGCCTGTTCAGAAATCATTGGCAGAGCTGTTAATTGCCACCATTTCTCACACATTGCCACAAGCAGACAGCGCATGCTTCAGGGGAAGGGGCAAGAGGAAGATGGGGAGGGAGCTAACCATGGTGGATAATGCCATTCTCCAGCAGAGCCTGGCCCAGGTGAACCCCTTCTTCTGGGTTGTCGGTTTCCCCAATCTCCATGAGCCAGGATACAAACTCACTGTGGGAGCAAGCAACAGAGCACATCATTCAATAGCACCTCCATGCATCCAGTACAGCTATACTTATTCCACAGTTTAACCATCTATTTCATTTTTCCAGGGACTCGACCACCTCCAAGGCTTTTTGTTGTATTCCAACAGAGAATGGCTGACTGTAGAACAGGCCAACATCAGTTGTTGAGTGTAGTGAAATACACATGCATTAAACAACAAACCTATCTCACGCCAGGGTAAACAACAGGTAATGGCTGACCACCTAATTTCCTTACCATCGTATAAAAAAGGTTTTCACAGCAAGAGCATTACAGTGACGTTTTTAACAACAAGCTTGTTAAAACCTATTCACTTTATCGAGGACGTGGAAAGACTTTCCCAAGGAACAGATGTGCAATCCATGTGAGAAAAAAAATGTGCAGTCTCAGATGAGGGATCAATTTACAAAGCATTTAGACTGTAGTTACTAATTGCAAAAATGTACTAAGGCTTCACCACTGCATTTTGGAGTCCATTATTTGTAACAAAGCGGGGGAAAAACAGCAAATGTACAATACATGTAATATTCACGATTCCATCTTTCTCCAAACCCCACTTGAGTAAACAGTACAACCCTTGGAGCTACCAAGCAGTGAGACAGAATTCTAATTTCATCAACAGCCTGACCCCATCTACCCTCCCCAAAAACAAAACAAACACAACACCACTCCATTCGGGCAACTCTGTGGCCTTCCAAGAGCTGACGGACCCCGATGTGGTCATGGAGCAAGCGTGTGAAAGGGCTCCCGGGGGGAACTGGGCCCGTTCAGCAGCAGCGGCAGAATATAGCATTTCCCTACTCTCCATGCCTAACAAAGAGCTTCCCCACCATCCCCTCAGCCCTCACAAATCCTTCTTGTCTTCACTGTCTGGGGCTGGAGCTGAGGGTCTAGGTGGAACGCACAGAGTGATGTAGATATATCAGCCTTTACCCCCACAACATCACAGGGATAAAAAACACAGAGAATGTTTTAAATGCAAAGCTCTCATGACCCTTTGACAAATGGAGGTCAGTTATGCAATAAAAAACTAACATGAAACACATTCAAGCTGTTCCTTGCCATAAGCTATAAACAAAACTGTCCTATGTTAGACTACTGTCTTCGCAGCTTCTGTTTTATTGCCATTCAGTCTGCATCCACTCTTCACATGAGGGGCTACAACACTACATTCTCCTCTTGGTGACGAAACATCAGATTTCATAACGTGACACAGGCAACATCTTTCATTTCTCTGCAAACATTTCTGCAGGCTGTCAATCAGTTCAAGGACAATACTCATTTAAAACACCATCCCTAAACATTAGCCGAGTCAGGAACAAACAAAAGACACATCCCCCTTGAGCCAACCCATGAAGCATTTCTAAAACAATACCATGTCGAAATATTGAGGGAAACCTGTTCTGTTCTCACAACATGTTTTACGCAGGAAATAGGGCTACGGTGGATCCTTGAAAAAACATTGTAACAATGTTTGAGGGTTCTGAAACACAAAGTGCTTATTGTGGGCGATCGCTTAGGGAGTTATGCCTTTAGAAGGCCATCTTTTGCCATGAAAACGTGTAGATCGTTTCCAAATGTTGTTAAAAATTTCCCATAGTGTTAAACTCAATTTACACAAAAAATAATAATAAATACATAAACAGGTGGTTCAGTTTTTCAAGAGCATCCAGCAATTTGTGAAATCTAGACCCTTCTACAAATGTGTCACAGCTGGAAACCAATCATTCAAATGGATTTTTTAAGAATTCATTGAAATGATAGATCAAGTATAATTATTTAAGCTTCACAGTAAGTTGCAAGAGGTCTTAAGTGTAAATAGAATCAGCTTTGAAACATCAGGCCACTAATAACAGACTCCAAGTTAAAAGAACTTCAGTAATAAAGACTAGAATAGTACTATACTTCAAAGGTTTGCAGGCTAAAGGAAAGCATTAAAAATGTCCCCACCACATAATCTGACGAACAAAGGACTTTTAGCCAAAGACTGTTTTTCATCAGGGAGACTATCTTGGGTATCTTGGGTAGCTCTAAGCATCAATTAAAAGAGAAATATATTCATGGAAGTTGTGTCTTGTCTATCTACCGGAGTGTTGACAAACTACAAGAACAATTAGTTGCTGAGGGGTAGATATTTTCATGGGATTTTAAAGTTATATTGCCCACTACCATATGGCCATTTCAGACAGACTTGGACACACTCATAATCATTATCTGCCCCCGCCCCTAGTCTTTTTAGCTGACAGATTCATTCTTTTTCCAGACCACTTTGGATTTTGTATTGTCTAGAAAGACCAAAAGAGAAAGTGGTTTCCCATTCTCAATTCCCTGTACAATCAAACCTAGCCACAACTATGCAGAGCTACGATAGGGCCTCTTTTTATGAAGGCTATTACAACAACTCTCATGGTGACGTGACAACATGAACAATTATTGTGGTCCTCTAGGCTGCATCTTGTCAACCAAACCGAAAAATGAAACCCTTTGGAGATCATGTCACTTACTGTTCAGTCTGCCCCTCGTTCAGATTTTTGGGGTCTGACAGCATCGCTGCATATTTAATCTCTATCTGAATGCAGTCCCATCGCATCTCTTCTAAAACCAGACAAAATTGGCTGTCACACATGAAAAGAGGCAACATGAATTTCAACAAGGCAACGCAAACACTGCCCAATCTCCATTTTATTACGGCCAGACTACAAAAAATTGCCGAGGACAGGTTGAAGTTTACTCTTCCAACACAACTTGTCATACCATAATACGATATCGAGCAGGCGATATCAAGTGGCGTTTAAATGAGAAGGTGGAGAGCGTCCTTGGGATCCGACCTGGTAGTGAGTGAAGTGCTGTTACAAACAGGGAGTGAGTCTCACTAGCCTCTCACATTCAAGACCCAGAGACAGAATTTGGACTGATCGAGGTAGGCAATGAACACACCTCACACCTATCTCTCTCTGGAATGATTTATCAACCATGATTTGATAGCAAAAATGGCACGTATGGAGCCAAATAGCGTTTCAAATAGGACAGCCTTTACTATGAGTGGAAGTAAAGCAAGAGGATCACAATATCCCTTTACAAGATGTTTAAACAGAAGTGCCAAATCAAAACTCTTTCCTCGGGTATCATCTTGTGTGTGGTTTACGACACAAGGGCTAACTTTTGTTCATTCCCTTTGTACCTTTTAGTTGCATTTGCGATGATTAACTCTGAGAGAATCCAAACATTCAATGACAGGAATTTAACTGTACATCGAGAATCAAACTGACTAAAGAGAATCTTACATTCACTTATTCATTGTCAGTAAAAGAGAAGTTTTATAAATAACAGTTCCCTTCAACTCATAGAAAGAGGCTGAAAATAGGAACATGAGTAAAATTAGATACAACCGATGTTATAAGGTATAAACCACTTTGGAGCCACCACTTCTAGAGCCACGCGCTTATGTGAAAAGAAAGCCCAACTTAGGTTGTAACGAGGCCTGAGGCACAGCCAAGGGCTGCTAACAAGGACTAATATTTATTTACATATAACTGCAAACTCTAAAGTGATTTTTACCACCAATACCACACTTACACATTACAGCGGACAGTAAAGTTCAAATTTTACTCTTTACAACTATTATCAAGTGAAGATGATCATTTTTTAATATGCAACCATATCATTCTATCTGCCACTTTATGTATATCTTCAAAACTTGGCCTGACTAGATTAGCCAACTAGCTAGCTAAAAATAGCAACTAATGGCTCACATCCTATGAATACTAGCCAGTTTTACAAAATTTACTGAAGCTACCATTCACTAACTGTGATGTAGGTACCTGCTACATACCCAAAATAACAACTGATATCATTAAAACACCTAGCTAGCTAACAGTTAGCTTGTGATAACTTAGTTAACTTACTGCAAAGACATGAAAGCTAGTTAACTAGCTTTCATGTCTTTTTTCCATCAGAGTGAAAGAAGGAGGAGATGGCCCAGTGCAGGGGTGCATAGTTCTTTTTCTCATAGATGGAGAAGAAGCACACCAAAGACAAAACCTAAACTTAGCTACAGCTGATATAGCTAGCAACATAGCATGCATATTTACTTGTGATTAAGTTGGGAGAGTTACACTTCACACCAAAAACATACTCGCAACCGCTTTCTTATCCAAGTATGTTTGCTCACAGTTTGACACTGCCATAAAGATCAGCTCCAATGGAAGGCAGGTGAAAATTCAGTTGCTTGTGTAGTTACCTTTACAGCTTCACAAAAGAAAGCTTAAAATATTTCAATGCTCTGGCACAGTGGACAGTGGAAGCGAGGTGTCACCAGGGCATATTTTTATGATTTATGGCAGTGTTCAATGAAGGCTGCACTCCCAGATATTTACCTGATAATCCTTTATCTAGATTCATGAATAAATCCTTCTGAATTTCATTTCTCTGGCAATGGTAAAGATACAGAAAATGGCAGATACACATAATCCACATCATCCTCTATGTGCATGAAGAAAGGGATTTCTTCTCTAAAACAAACCTCTTTACAGATGAATGGAAATGGGATGGCAAAATTTATCTTGACTTAAAACAAGTGTTAGCTGTTATAAATATCACAGTGTGCAAAACTATTTGTGTGAGGATATGTGCATACCTACTTTTAATAGACAAGCAAGGTATTTCACTCAAGAGCGAAATCTCTTCAAAATTTCTGCCATTTCACAGAAAAAGGAGCCCTGTATTTCTGCTGCACTGTCCTAATTTAAACACACCTCCAATTAAATCAGTAAAAGCTACCAAAATAAAAATCACCCCAACACCCATACGTAAAAAGATATCACGAAGTACTGTAAACATGGCCAAGGAATGCAATGCCCCTTAACTGTAATTCCCATGTTTTTTGTTTCAGGAAACAAATCACTGACAGCCTCCTTGCCCTACAGTGGCAGCAAGCAATACACATCTGGTTAAAGGAAAAAGGGTAAAGGGTCAAGGGTCAAATGTCCTTCGCAGCCACCTACCTTCCAAGGAAGCACTTGGGAAACGTGGTGAGCTTGCGCTTCCTGTCCTTGATGAGGTGTCCCTGCTGACTCATCAGGTTGTACAGCTTCTCCCCTTTCTCTGACACCATGACCCAGGTGTCCTGCTCCATCCCCAACCTCAGGGCTGGGAGGCACAAGCGACACACAGGCACAGTCAAGAGGGGAAATCTGTAGGTGCGATATTACTGTCTGAAGCAGCGTTTTCAGAGCTTGCCCAGATGCTAGCTTTCTCGACTGAAGCATGTCTGCGTGAAAAGCAACGGTTTTTATTCCAGTGTTTTTTTTTTTTTTACTACCACCAGTATAGGAAGGCAAACACAGCACACCTGTGCTGATTATTTATTCATTAGAGGTAAGGCCCAAAAGACATTGCTCAAAACGCCTGTATACATATGGAAGTCTCCATACCTTTGTTCCTCCCAAAAAGGAGGCAAGAGGGTTAGTATACACACCAAAACTTTTTGAATCTGAAAATGCCACATTTAACAAAGAGCTGTTAAAGGCATTTTGCATTTAAACAACTCAATGAAAGCACAGCAACATGCTGAAATTGCGTTAATGTAAAGTAGTACAACTTGACAGCAAGGTGTCTAGCAGGAGGTCTGTATAGTCTATCTTGGACAGTATGTTTGGAAATAACAGAGATTAAGAGCTCCAAGGATAATAACCTGACGCCCACAAGATAATTACCCATAACAACTCACCTTTAGATTAATTGCTTGTGACACGGCTAATGAGAATGGGTTTGAAGCGGGTGTGCCATGCCCCGCCCACAGATGGTACAGCGTTCACTACTCACTTTTCCTCCTCTCCCGCTCCTTCAGGATCGCTTCCAGCCACTCCTGCTTTTCCTCCGGGGTCTTCGCCATGCACACGAACCACTTGTTCTTCGCCGTGTTGTGTATCTTCCAGCCGTTATTCACAATGTTGCCACTGCTGTGGTAGTCAGCTGTGACAAAAAAAATAAGATGGATTCAGCGCTTTTATACCATGAGCGTTTATTTATTTATTTTTTTTTTTTCCTCAGCAATCTGCACACCAGGCTTTTCTGTTGTTCTGTTTCGCTCGGTTTTTAATGTGGCACCATTGTTGAGTTTTCTTGCCTTTGATTTTGCTGCCTCTGCAATATGAATAATTTTAGATTGTTTATCAAAGCAGTTTGGACAACGCAGTGTATGCACTTTGCTGTAAACCAAACAGCGTGAAAAGAACACACGAGAGTTTAGAACAAATGAGCACCACCACATGAAAAAGTCACGAAACGTGAGTCTCTTCGAGGAAACGCATGAGGGGAAGAGAACCCTGTTGATTGCCGTAATTACAAGGCAGCGATGAACGAACATGGGAGAGAACTGGCCTTAAATAAATACGGAGTGACACAACAGAGGTGCATTGCAGCAATGTGGACTGAAGTGTTGAAAAAATTAAATGCGTCTCTCAGACTAAATGTCGGCCAGAACCCGCAACAATGCCCCAAGCCGTTCCAGATCAGCTTGAGACAAACTTGGTTTGGAGAATTTTTCGTTGCACACTATAATTTGGTCTAACCATTTCCTTCATTTCGGAATGCTACAAATTTAGGTAGATGCAAAGCTTGGTGATTATTTGTCAAGAGGCCTTTTAGCACGCAAGCAATTCGGTACTGCGCATTTGAGCTCTGTCCAGCTTCCCTCAGGGCAGCTACATGCCGTCTTCACTGCCTGATAAGCTGCATCTGAGGAGGTGAGAGAGTATTTCCACATGAGTCCTCCCTCCAGGCGCTGCAGAGGTGAGCTTGAACTTGCAGACGTTGGCCAGGCAGTGCCCACTGCACTTGACTGCTCTCTCCGTGGGTTGTATTGAACATTTCATTGATTATTATCGTGATTCTGCTGTTCTTCAGCACACAGAGCCAGTAGATAACTGGACTAATAAACAAGCATCTATTGACCCCATTTTTCCACTGCGATCAGAGAAAACACTTCCAGTGCTTTTTTCTAAATCTATTCAGCTGCACACACCGGTTCACAATGTTGGCTTCCCTCATTTCACACCAAAAAGAAACCATAGCTACAATAAAAGACAGGAGATGCAAAATTCAGCCAATGTTATTGGATCAGATATATGGCAGAATTAATTATAAAAAGAATGGGGAATGGATGGCAATGGTAATAGTGAAACAAAAGTAGACATTTCAATTAAAACATCCTGCAGGGGTACCCAACATATGATAAACAACTACATTCTACAGTATTACTACAACAAGCATATTAACTGTACTGTATCTTATATTGTGTTGTACAGTTAGTGACAAATTTTCTGTATATCAACGTGTGCGTGCGCATGTGTGTGTGTGTGTGTGTGTGTGTGTGTGTGTGTGTGTGTATGTGCGTGTGTGCGTGCGCACGCACAATTAAGTCGATACCCACAAATGCAAAGATTTCTCTCAATCAGTCTTTGATTCCTCCTGGCACTTTGGGGCATAGTTGGTATGCAAAATGCTGGAACACAGTCTTTGAAAAACAAATTAAGCCCATAACACATAATAAACTCATGAATAAGCAACATGAGTTTCCTGACCTTCTGCCATTCTATGACTTTATTCAATTGGGATTAAAAATGAAATGTTTTTCTTCTACATTTCTGACTGAATGCTCATTCTTCATGCATTTTAACTGCAGAACACCCACATGTCACCAAAGAGAAGCAAGGACTGTTTTACGTTCCATAGGCTGACAGATGTAAGTCTCAAGAAGAGTGATATTAAGGCTTCTGGGGAGAAAATTATTACTTCTACAAATATAACTGATAATCAGTGCTTCCCTGATCCAAGACACACTGTGCCCAGAGTTCTCCACACTGATGTCTTTTCATTATGTACAGAGTATGACATTTTTGTGCAACTCTCAGGAGCAACTACAGTAGAATGCACTCCCTGTCCTGTAAATGACCAAAGAATGTAAGAAACACTTCATAAACAAGGGGACAGACTCTCCTAGGCCAAGTCTTTCTCATAAAATGTAAAACGGAAACAGTGCACAATGTATTCCCGTTACAATGACACCAAACCAGGTTAAAACTTCAAAACCAAATGTGAGAATTCATTTACAGTAAATATGTCAACATTTACTGTAAATGTCCAGTAATAATCCAAATGGCCACCAAGCCCTCTATCTATGGTGTTGTATTTTCACAGCTTTGACTGGTTTTACCATCTGTCTCCCTTACCACGCTGCTCAGATCTGAAGGGCTTTCAGGCTTTATGAAACAAGCTGCTGGTATCGTCTTGCAACACCTCTTTCTGTGTACTTGTTCCATGTAGGAGGCTCCAATTATATTTAACACCAGTGAAACAAAAATAGATCTGTTTTAATGAATTCTACCGAATGAGAATTCTAATGTTATAGTAATTATCATTTCTCCAGAGGTTCCATATACCTGTGTCATTTAGGCCAAGAGGTATCAAATAATTGAACTTAATGGTAATGGTAAATTACTTTGATAAAGCTGCTTTTCATTCGTGAATAAAAAAAAATAATAAGGCCTTTCATGAACTTATTTTTGTGTTTCATGACCAATACATCCAATACAATAAGATCCATGACTATGAATTCGATGTGTTGGTAAGAAAAACAGAAAATATTTTGAAGACTATAAATGTAAATGGTAAAAGTTTATCCTTCTATCTGTGACAGCAACCAGGTCTGTGTCCACACCAATGACACTTTCAGGACACTGTCAAAGCTTTATGATGATCTGTGCCAAGCAAACACGTACCATTTTCAGTCTTTGGTTTGACTCATACTGAACCGACAACCTTGAAACTATTTCAAGGAAGGGAAAAACTGCAGCTAATTATGGTTTCATTAAGTGACCCTGCTGCAGAGCTCCTCCATCTTAAATTCTCAGCAATTACACTCAAATTCATTCAATTCAATTCAGTATGTGAGTATATTTGTATACATTTCATTAATTCATAAATTAATTAAATGTATAAAAATATATTCACAGCTAACAGAAAAATCTTAAACTCTAAATAATTTTTTTAAATATAAAAAACAGTTCCCATCTGGTTATGCAAGACTAACAGTCGTGATCTTTAACAGTCATATGCATAAATTTACAATAAAAACCTCAATCCACCGTAAAAATCAACAAGGCAATTGGGTGACAATTTATGCACAGTTATGACACAGCTCTCTGTTTGAATTTAAGACTATAACATTTATTCTAGACACAGTGAAAGATACCCCGATGAAACTGCTAGAGTGACTGCTCTCCAGCCCCACTGCTTCTTTCTGAAAACAATGGCGCAGCCCATCCATATGTCGCCCTAGCTCGGTTTTTTTTTAATCTTCAGCCGAGGAGCGTCAAGGATGTGGCAAGCTGCCAGCATGCAGGTCTAAGGTTCTCTCACACGCCTCCGATAAAAGCAAGGACATTTACCTGTACCATCATCCACGTTCTCCACCTCCATGACCTCCGTGTTGATCCGCCCGCGAAACAAGTACCGGGGACCCTCTGTGGCAGCTTTGCTGTTTTTTAAACGCCTGCAGTTGGAGGGAAAAAATCTTTTTTGTAGTTATGTTTCTTTTATTTAATTTTGTTTTGGGGGGGACAGTCGTGGGGGTGTTGATCAGTAGCTTGAGTAAAGTTTTACTGTATAAATACATATGTAATCAAATCATGCTGATATTTATTCACATACTTTTAATGGTTTTCAGCAACTTCAGACAGTGTCTCCATCACTGACTGGACACCTTCAGATAGCTTATACAGCCAGTATAAGGACTTCACATCTTTGAGATATGTCCACAGATTTTCAAATATGTGACACTACATGAAGCTGACACTAAAAGGACGGACCTGTTTTTCTTCTTGCAGTACACCAGAAGGTTATCGAAGAGGAAGAAGATCCGCTCCTGGATGTTCCCCGCTGAGATCTTCAATAAGATTCCGTGCATCAGCATCTCTGTGCAGGTGTCTGTGATGTTGGAGCCCTGAAAGCACAAATTAAAATAGAAACAGAAGCTGAAAACTTCAACAATCAAAACACCATGAAGAAACCATTCTTGCTTGCTTTGTTCCTTGGACAAAAGGCTAGCTGACACACTTCTAAGATGAAACTGACAATTAGCATGAAAGGACCCAGTGTGGCAGAGGCACAAAGTGCAGGCTTGAAATGCAACAACTGTTTCCCACTACACTACATGATTGACCTGTATCTGTGGCCTGTGTCTTCTTCAAGTAAAACCCACTTAAATGAACCGAATGAATGACTCCGTATTGCGAGCAACATTTCACACTTTCGGCGTGGCTTAGATCATCTCTCTAAATCAAAAACTGCACCTGAAGCCATTTGGATTCCACTTTTCTCCTCTGCAATTACCCTGCTGATATCAAAGCAGTCACATTATGGGAGAAAGTATGGTGCTGAAGAATGACCGAACACAGGCTCTCAGTAGGGCCTGGATACTGCAGGTTCCTGAGGAAAAGATTGCTTTTTGCGTTGGATGAAGTACAGTCTTACAAACCCCTAACAATAACATTCAAATCAGTGAATTTCCATCGTGGGTACAGAGAACACATTGCAGGTCTCCCGCTGCAAACGATAAACAGCACATTTTCTTCTTACCTTGTCTTCAGTGGGAATTTATATGCCTGCTTTTGATCACCCTGCCGAACCTAAAAATAACTCCCGAACTCACAGAGCCAGAAAATGTGCTAAGCATTTCCTCCTGGTAGGAAATCACACACCACAGCTTGCTCTCTCTCTCTCTCTCTCTCTCTCTCTCTCTCTATGCACCGCCTGGCCACATTCTCCAGCGCCCTCCTTCACGGCCAGATGTTGCCTTAATTACAGCAGCCGTCACAGTGCACAGACCGGACCGGTCACCTTCTGGGGCCGAAGCTGACTCCACTGGGGAGGAATGAGGCTGCATTAGTTCAGATTACAGATGAATCAGACACTTCCCAGGCAGGGGAAGCTCTCCAGCAAAACCTCAGCCAAAGACAGACACTTTCAAGTGATAGCAAATTGTGAGTCCTGATTAAGCCGCAAGAAAACGCTTCTCATCTGCTCTTGTTCATATCTGTACAGGAGCTCTAGGTTTCCAACGTGACAGCGCTTGCGTTTAGTCACAGTCACAGTCACAGTCACAGTCACAGAGACAGACTTCCCGTGCATTAGAGAGTGTAGATTCCAGCTTTTTTCAGTCCTGAGCATCTATTATCAAAAACCTGTATAAGAGAATAAAAGCTCTAGAGGAGCACTCCTCTACAGGGCTAATGAAAAAGCACACTCTCTGGGATGCCACTTCCAGTTGAAAAAAAAAAATTGTGTAAAATGCAACAGGGCCCCCAAGTTTCCTAATGAAACACAGCCACTTGAGTCTAAGATATGCAGCCTCTTACAGTTACATTCCCATTAATCATACTTTACTGGGAAAAAAGAAGAAACACATCCTAAAATCTAATATATCCATGTACCAATCAACAAAAGAATGAAAGCAGCCACTGGACAGGAGCTCAATTGGTTCTAGTACTCTTTCCACAGAACATGCGTGATAATGATAACAACTAACAACAGACAGTGATAGCTGTCACTGACACAGGAACTTCTGAACACTGACTGGACTTAGCACTGACACACACAGCTACACTGTGAGTGTGACACTGAGGGTGACACTGGCACTGACCCAAACTGACACTACTAAACACCAAGGGTGACCCTGGTGCTGACACGCACTGGCACTACTGAACACTGTATACTGGGGGCGACCTTGGCACTAACATTCACAGAAACATCTGAACTTGACACTGACACGGAGCGCCACTTTACAGACAAAGACAGTGGTGATTTATACCAGTAGTGACATTTGCACTAATGTGATGAGCACTGTAGTGACCACTGGCAGGGCAACATGGCGCCTCAATGTGGCCTCCCTCGCCGACAGTCACCCTACGGTTCAGCCCGGGTCACACAGCTGTGCGGCCGGTCGAGACCGTCAAGCAATCAGCCGAGACTGGAAACAACATCGGAAAAAGTGACTCCTTCATCTCATCCCCCCTCCACACCCACGTATGGACCAGACCCACACTTTTTTTTAGCCTCCTTTCCACTGCGAGGAAAATAAAAACTGGCACAGATGCATTTTAAGAGCTTGTCTTGATCCAGAATGAGCTAATGTCCATGATTAATAAAGAGCAGAGCAACAAAGAGCGAACAGCTTCGACTAAAACCGTGCTGTGCCTGTGTCACCCCACCCATCGCCCACCCCAGCCCAGCTCTGAAATATCCCCCTATTCTTAGTGCTATGTGTGCCGGGGGAAGCTTTCCCCATCTGAACTAACACTCAGGCCAGAGAGTCACCGACCAACAAAAAACATATACACGTTTCCAGAGGGTCGTTCTGTACTTCATGCCTTTTAAAGATCACACTGCACAACTTGATTAAAAAAAATAATGCAATTCTCGAGACATTCAGTTTTTTTCCCCTCAGAAGAGATGCTTGCAATCAGTGTTTAACTGTAAGTCTGGTTGTTTAGCATTCCCTTTCCTGATAGATGGGAGCATTCAAAAATGCTAAGGCCATGTCTGCCCTTTAAATGACATTCTGGTATAAAGGTTCGACCAACTGTTTTTGATTTTGTAGTATGTTTTTACAGTGTTTGATGTGGACCAAAAAATGGCAAGCATCATTTATATACAGATTCCTTGCACTAAAACAATATGGTCTTTGTTTCAGACAACATGAAAAAAACATTCAGGCATGCACAGACATGTACATGAAAGATGGGGAAATCAAACTATTTTCTAATGTGTACAGTTCATGCATAAAAGTGGATATCAAAGCTGTCTTTATGAAGAACGAGGTCACCCAAGCTCACCCTGATCCACATGTGCCATTACCAGAGACTGTATCGTTACTTTAGTCATATATAACATCCCCTCCTACTTGCGTGGCAAAACCCTATCTAACAGATACCATAGTTCATTTAAGATGATTCTTTAAGTACTGGTGTGAAACCTGTAGTTATCTTCTTAACTGTCTGATGGCAAAAAGACAGGGCTAAATCCACCACTTAGGTGCGATATCATGTTTTATTTTCCACTTCAGCCTTCCCCACTCCATAAAAGGGCTTGTAATCTTTTCCATCTCTGTCCTACAGAGTGCCCGGCAGCAGTCAAAGTCCACAGCATCGGGTGCCGGGAATAGTTTACATAAGAGCACAGCACAGCCATACCAGCCTAGCTTTGCGTGAGCACTGGTGCCACCATGCCAGTCTGTGACTCATGCTACCTCGCACCCACCCCATCCACTCATGCCTTGCAGCCCTGCTCTCCTCGAGCCCCCCGTCTATATCTCAGGGGCCTCTTGGTCATATCAACCTTCTACCAAATCAAAAACATAATCAGGTGACTCCGGGCACAATCACCTCCATTGTTCCTCATGTCACCGCCTCTGGTCTTTTTTGTATATTGTTAAGAAAGGAAGGCACTTCATTTCAGTGAATAAGAAAATTAATCATCCAGACCTACTGCCGAAATGTACCCGATTATGCAAGATAGCATTATAATTGGGCACCGTGAGCATGAATACATTGTTCAAGGAAAATTTACATCTAACAGGATAAGCCTTTGTAAAAATTCACACTGCTGAGAATTCAAAATCATGAAAATTAATCTCATCTTGCGTTGGCTAATGTTGAAGAAAGTGGTTCTAAGTAAATCATAACATTAGCTGCGGTTAGCAAAATGCAGTCAGTAGGACCTGGAGTTGCCAAAATACTACAGTCCAAACATTACACTTTCTTCAATGTTGAACTGAGACTCCAAGGAAAATACACTGTTGACAATTTTTTTCATCAAATACTTAGATCTTGATTTATCCTAGGCTGGCAATGCTGTTGTGTATGACATAACTTTAAAATTAAGGCCACTTGTATCATTTGTGAAGTAGGAAACCATTTTCAGAGACTGGTTAATTGCAGCCATTTTTTACTCACCTCCCATCCCTCGATGTGTGACTGCCACTCTTCCAGGACCTCCAGCTTCTCCATCTGCCTCTTGGCTTCATTGATGTTGGAGCACACAGCTTTCATGACTTGGAGGGCCTCCAGGACCAGCGAGTAGTCATTGTGCTTCTTTGGGGTTCTCTTCAGCAACTCCTATTCACAGAAATATTTATCCCAGAGCAGTCAGGAAACAGAAAGATGAGGTCTAGCCAGATCTCTTTAAACATGAAAGTCACACTTTATCCCTTCTGATGTGACTGCATATATGTTTACTTGTAATTTTCTTTTTAAAAATATCAGATGTTTACTTTTGATTTACAGGAACAGAATAATTTTCTTAACCACCCAGCAACAGCTTGTCAAGGTCTAATGATCAAGATTCTAATCATGTCCCCTGGTCTAACCACAGTTTTTTGGCACATTAATTTCACATTTAGATGTACATTTCCTTGATGTTTGGGAAATGACAGATTTCTTTGTGTGGTGTTTAATGAGCATGTTTTTGCATCTGTGAAAATTCAAAAACTAATCTTCAAGGACACATCACACATTTTTTACCATATGTTTGTGCAAAGGAAGGTTTAAAATAAGCCTGTGGTGATTAATAATTAATTAAGTTAGTTAATCAATTATAGCTTTCTTCAGATTTTTTCCAAGTTAATCAAGTTTTTGAAATGGTATTACATTTTATATTATAATCTTTTAATGAAAAATGGTATGCAAAGTCATTAACTTACAAAGTACATGATAATTAATGAACATATTACTTGATTAGTACTTTGCACCAGTAGTATTATTTTACTTTAAATACTTTTAACATTCGCAATTGCTAATTACATTTCAATTCAGAATCAAACATTCAAACAGCCAACTGCGCTGTCAACCTTTTCTGCTGGTTTTGTAAGTTAATTCACCAGGGCTGCTGTCCAACTTAAAAGAAAGTTTTAAATGGTTTGCTTAGGTCTGTTCAATAAAAATACAATCACCTTGAAAAACGTGGATACTGCATTTCACTACATAAAATATGCTGAACAGAAGAACATTAGAATGATACTTGCACTGTACATTAAAACTTCCTTTATGAATGCAGCAAACCCATTTGTATAGAGAACTCCACCTATATTCTACAGTATATTTGCAGTAGGTCAGTTCTGATATGACCACATCCTCTTTCCTGACTTCAACCAAAGAAAAACATGACAGAGAGCATTCAAGATCATTTAACTGCCTTCTTGTGGGGCTTTCTTTACATAGATGTCATAAATATACAGCACTGCACCAAAATAACACATTTTATGAATATAAGATGATGACAAAGACAACAACAGACCTTCAAAAACATAAATAATACAATCAGGCAAATTAGATGAGAGTCATAATCGTGCGAATGGGAAATACTGAATTAGTTCAAAGAAGCATACGTACTCTTAACAGGAGTGGATATTTGCAGATCCTTTGAATGGGGGCGACCAAATAGCCTTCGAGAGGTACTTCTGTGTTCTTCCTTCCTCCTAGCAGCATGCAGTTCTGAAACGCACACAGAGGACGGGGACGCGGAAGAGAGCTGGTGAGATCGATGTCCATCGCATCCTCCGCAGAGTCATGGGAGGGCTCAGTGCCCCTGGGCCACACCACAACTGCCGGGGCTGCCGGGCACTCTGCTTCCCCTGCCGAGGTCAGCCCGTTCAAACAGCCACTCCATTCAGCTCGAATTCAAAAACAGCCCGCTGCCGTGCACCCGGTGCAAAGCGTCACCGGAGCACCGAACCCTCCCAGGTCGCTAGCCGTCCTCCCGGCTGCTTGAAAAAGATCAGGACGAGTTAGTGGTGTTCATTTCAGCTTTGGTGGAGGATGGAGAATGGCGAGGCGAGGAATAACCGCGCACGGGGGGGTTGGGGGGCGTTTGGGGGGGGGCTGTGTGCCTTTTCCTAACACCCTCTGCTGCTACAGAGCCCTAGCATGACCTGCCCATTCGTCAGGCGAAACAGTGCTGGAGGTCTGCGTTTCAAGGTTATCTGGTTTTTACGGAGGTCCTAAAACAGGAGTAGATGAGCATGGTGATAGGAGGTGTAAATGGAGAAGGGTTTAAAGAGAGGGTGTTGGCGTTGCATTACAAAAGCAGGAGGAACCTCTGGGGCTGAGACCGCTGTCAGCGCTGTCGGAGGAAACGAATTTATGTTGCACTTACAGAGCGGGTCCCCACAGGAGCAGCAGAGACCTGGGGGACTGTATTTCACAGGCACTTTGGAATAGCTACTCCTCCAGAGCAGGGCTGAAAATGCAGATCTGGCCCGGTCTTTTTGTTCTGCTTAGTCTTAGAATGGCCACTTAATGCTGCCATCCCACAGTGTAGCAACTGAGACGGGAAGCGCTGCTCAGAAGGACGCTGCTCACTGAATGACACCAGGCCTCCTCACCACATTGTCACATTGTGCAGACACAGTGAAACACTGCCCTTGCATGCGAATGAACGTTAATGTATTTTCTGGTAAACATCTGAGGCAGCTATTAGATAATGTGTTGCATGGTTCCAGTTTAGGCTGGGACTCCCTGCTGCCACACGTGCAAGGGACAGCTGGTTTCAGTCACGTCCCGGAAAGTGACCTTTCCCTTTTTTCACGACCAAACACCATTACCCCCACGTTCGGATCAGTTAAAAGGTCCTTCCCTACCAGTAAACACGTCCGCACGGTCCTGATCTTGTTGAGTTCCAGCAGCAGTCTCTGGGCCTTCTCGTGGTTCCCGCAGTACTCGTCGTAGATCTGAAACCTGCTCCTCTGGGGGACAGACGGAAAGAGAGCCGCACCTTTTCAGCTCCTGTGCGGCCACACGTGACCAAGCAGTGCATCAGACACTATCAGGTCTCACCCTACAGTCTGAGAGCTGAAGGAGAGGGGAAAGCCTCATTGCTGGATAATGACTACCATGAAACACACCCACAGATGCAAACCTGTAAAAAACATTATTTCAGTCCTTCAAGAGCAGCCCATTGTGTCTCTTGACCAGCAGCCAAAATGCTGAGGCTCAACTGTAGACTTCAGCACCATGTGCACATTCTTGCAGTCAGGCCCCACGCTCGCCCCGTGTTTGATAAGCTTTGATATTATGTTTGCTTTTCTTCAAATTATCTTACCCCAATAGCTAAAAATGTCTGTGAAAGAACAATGGCTGTCCCTGTGGATAAAGGCATGAAAAAATAAACAAGCCAATATTTTTGGAGACTGTGACTAAAAGAAGACTTCAGCGTCTTCTCACATGACCGTTCATTTTGGAGAAAGGGTCATTCATTGGGGAGATGAGTGGTACTGGAGTCATGCACACCAAATTAAGGTTAAAGATGTAACAGAGCTATTTACACTGTAATTTCTCCCAGCTGCGGCATGAAAACCTCACAGTCCAGAATTTACATGTGTTATTGTGTTGATGTCACTCCAATGCCGGTCTCCACTGTAGGAGACCCACTGTATCACAGACGTACTGTACAGTATGGGCTCATGAGAGGACAAAACCTATAACAGACATACAGCCCCGCTGAAGATGTATTATGGATCTACTCCGCAGTCTTGTAGATGCTGGCCCATTACAGTGGTGCTCATGGGTAATCCAGCTGGAAATGAATGTAAGTCATGTCGATCGCCCTGAACACTGGAGTCCGCCGAGTCGCTGAATAATGTAACAGGTAAGGAGACTCACAAAGTGCAGGAAGCAGCGGCCCACTTCGTGGTGAGCGTGGGGGTCCGGCTGGAGCAGCCCTTCCACCATGGACAGGAAGTCTCGGTGCACAGACAGGATCTCCTCAATGTTTGAAAACAGCACCTGGGGACAAAGGATTGAAAATACCTTACACACAGCTTCCAGGAGGAGAGAGCCTGCTGTGGCCGGCATATGTTCAGATTTATCGTGGTGTATAGAGGGTTGTTTAAGATTCCCCTTCACTCAGAGATTTTCACTTTTTTATTCAATCTTGTCTCAATTTCTGAACATCAAAAGAGGTGGATTAAGTTGTCAGTGTAAGCAAAGCAGTGTGGTGTAAAGTCTAGTGGAACAAAAGTGAGGGCCTGGTGACTGTATGAGTTAAACACATGTCAAGGGCAGCTGGCAAACAACACCTGCAGCAAGGGTAAATGTATTAGATTCTTCTAAAGCAACGATAACAGCAAAGTAGCATGAGTGGTATCAGATGATGTCTGAAAATAATACACAGCAGAAGCAAAGCACGGTGAAAGCAGTCTTAGCAGGAACAGGACTTAATATATTCTCATTTGTTTGGAATGTTTGTATGTGGCCTCATGTAGGGAATATGAATTACTTGCTTACATTACACATCTGACAGGCTCTTGGACTGCAACAGCAGAGTGTCGCGTTACCTTACTCCCCCTCCATCAACCCCCCGCCCCCCCCCCCACCCACCCCCGACCCACCCCCCCGCCAGCCTCCACTCCCACCCCCGACCCCGACACATGACCTCAGACTGACACAAACACCACGCGCACAAACATCCAAACACAGCCACACAGACGTGCCCAAGAGCCTGTAAAAAAAGGCTCCCAAAAATGTGTGTTTACTTTCCGCAGCACGTGAGCCGGCAAGCACAGCGCTAGCCCTGCGCGCTCCCATTCTGCAGATGCGTCCCTTATTGTCACCCTCCTCCAGCCGGAATCGGTTAAAAATAGATTATGTTTACAGCTGCTTCCTGGATCTGATTTTTTCATTCAAAAGTCGGCTATTTTGGCTCAAAGGAGCCCTCCAAACAAGAACGCAAGCTTTATTTGGCTGTCACTGCAATTTCCGGCCTTTTTATTACATTACATTTTAAACAGAGGGTTCTGGGCTAAAAGCACTCATTCTTTAAATGCAAATGACACATCACGTGGAGACTCCGGTCTCAGTAGAAATGATTTATGGCATGCCTCGCAGAAACTCACCTTGACAGTCTCTTCCGTAATATTCTTATCAATTTTTGTTGCTGCATACTGATTGAGACGATGCAGAAATACCTGTTTGGAGGGAAAAAGGAAAATGTGTCAATTTTTACATAATCTTTGATCTCTTCTCAGGCTCTCTCGAAATAAAGAACATATGATCCTGCCTCTGTTGTGACAAGTGATCTTAAAAAGTGGATATCAGCTTGAGGTACAACTGGAGGCAGTTATAACATACGCTGTCCAGCTGTAACATTCAAGTACTTTTCCAGAGCAAACTGCAAGTTGTTACAATTGACACCTGATACTGAACAGCACACGGAATCTGATCTCTCAGCTGAATCAAGCACAACAGGGTATGTGCAATAACTGTGGTCTGTGACCTTTCAGGACGTAGCAATCATGTGGACTGAAAAAATAGCCTAAAATCTGCTTAGGTCTAAAGAAAAGACAGAAGATTCATCCCTCTGTGGTGCCAAAGGACTTAATCTCTAAGGAGGACCTGAAACAGGAGACAGACAGAGCCACAAATATGTGGATGAGAAGGAAGACTTCGGTGTCTGGCTTCTGTCTTGAAGGAAGCAAACTTCTTAAAGCCAGGTGGTATCTGGAGAAATCCTTTCAGTAGATGAAAACATCCTCTATTATTTATTCTATACAGCAAATCGGATCAACACATTTCCAATAATAAGAAATAACATTTAATAGATAAATCTCAGTTTCCAGAAAAGGTGCTGGAGGGAACCAGTTTGACACCTTGAGGGAACTGCACTTCATAGGCTCAAATATTATCTCTACCTATCAGCCTACTCTTATCTTCAGCAAATATATCTGTCAAAAACTAATGTGAAAATTTGCAAGTAACGGGAAACTCTACAGCCTGGCTTACTGCTTTGGTGACAAACTAGACCGGCCAAAAATATTAAACATGTCACTGGGCAGTAATCCTTATCCATTACAGCAGGTCACATCAATGCAACTGTGCATTTTTAGAATGCTTTCATCCTCAGTGAGGAGAAGTAACTACACTTAGAGTAAATTTGATTTAGAGACCCCCCCATTTCCTGCTTGAAAAACAGAGAGCTGGGTCAAGAGGCTGAACATTATGGAACGCTCCAGTAAGGTGTTGATGGGAGGCGAAGTCCATAGCAATTTTAAAGGTAAACTCTAGTTACAGACTTCATCTCCTGTTGCCACTCTTTGGACACATAGTGCAATATGTCAATATACTTGCAGAGGTGTAGAACTCCTCCCTGTAGAGTGTTAAACTCTTACAGAATGATTTCATTTGCTATAATTGTGTCTCCTATAAGGTGTGAATTTTGCCCCCACTTTATATGGGCAGAATATACTGTACTTAATTCTGACAGAAGACCAATTAGAATGTTGGAACCACCCAACAGGATATTATTTATGGGAGATGTTGTGGGTACAAAAACTCCCTGCTCAAGCTTGTGTTATCAGATTGGAAGAGTGTCAGGTCATACTTCAAAGTCATTTTCTTCATTCCTTTATCTAGAAAACTGAGTGAGACAAACCACACAGATGGTTTTGCTACAACTTCCACTACTAATATTCCAAAACAAACAAAATAAATTAATTGCGGTGGGAATTTCAAAGACAGCAACCTTTGATATTGTCTCCTTTAGTCTTGTTGCTTCACCTGGGATGGGTGCTGTGAAACAGATCTGTCTTGTTTCCATAAAACCGATGCGGGATTCGACTGGCATTAAGAAACTCATTAAGAGCTACAGCTGAGCTCAGACAGGGTGGCACCGAAGGAAAGAGACCATGTCAGAGTTCCCCCTGACTGTCAGCACAGTATGCCAATCACACTAATACAGCCTTCACATTAGGGCTGCCATGACAGAAACCAACGGACTTTATTTTCCTCAAGAAGTGACAATTATTGATGAGATTCAATTCTGAGTTCATTTTCAATATTATAATAAATTACAGCAAGTCTTACGCGTAGTCAGTAGCCTTGCAAATTGGTTGCGGCACAGCCCCCAGACTGCCGACTGAAATGTCAGTTCACTGTGAAAAACAACGTGAGAACCAGACGACCAGATAGCTGGCAACACGGTCACGTATCTCTATGGCAGCACATGGATAGCGTTCAATGTGAAAGCAAGCAGATTTCTCACACCTCGCTTCACGTCCAACAGCTACATCAGAAGGTGAAAGGCTGAATTTGAATGCCAAATGCAAAAGGCCTCCAGCATGCATGTAGGCTCAGCTGAGACCACCTTGTCAATTACCTGGAGATCACAGCCAGATTGAGAACTGACAGAGATCGAAAAGCACGAAAATGTGGCAGATGAGGGAAAGCAAAACATGTCCTCTCTCACCCAGCCATTTTCCAGGGGCTTAACGATCCACTAAATCAAACTGAAAGAGAACAGCCTACCTCTGCAGTTAGAGGGTACTTATCTAGTCTGCTTCGTGGAGGAGTCTAGCTATGACGGAGGTAGATGTGCTGTACACCCATATCACTCCTCTGAACTCTGGCCAACACCTTCAGCCCAGTCAAGGCTCACTGAGTTCATCTCCTTAAGCACCCTCTACAAACATATGACTAGTTATCATCACTCTGGGTCTCGGATTAAACTTATCTATGCGCTTGCAAGGATGCTTAGGAGGCAAGAGAACTGAATCAACTGCACAAAATCAATAACTGCAGGACCTCATGTAAACAATTTAACGATGGCCTCTGCTGAAAATGAAACATTTCCTGTTTCTATGGCACCCTAGGAATAATTACACTGACGATATAAACATTGCATTACAACTGCTGGGGAGGACAACTACACAGTCCTGATGTGGGACAGAGGACTGCAGTCAAGGCCAATTGTCGAGGAAGTTTTTCCACTACCTCACTAATTACAAAGCAAGAGATGAAGCTGATTACAAGGACAAGGGTTAGAAGCTTACACATCCAATTACACGAAATCACATTGTTTCACGACATATTCCAAGCTATAATCCAAATGACGAAAAGGGAAACGATAATTGAATATTTCAGATTTGGTCTTAATTAAAACAACTTGGCTGAACAATCACACCCGTTGTAAAATGATTACATCGTAATCACAATGCTATTGATGCACTGCATAGGCAAACAAAATTTGACTTTTATTTCTAAGTCTGATGAACACAAAGCATCTTTCCTCAGCCTATATGATGATTAAACAATCTTGGAGATTCTTTCTTCCCCAATGAGCCATTAATTTAGATCAAAACAATTCAGCACGGCATTTGAAAAGCCTTAGGTCTATCACTTAGCTCTGTTTGAAGCTTAGCTTTGTGCAGTTAAAATGACCAACTTACATTTTGCTGCACCTTTCTGCTTGACTGTACTAATAGAAAATCAACTGTTTGTGGAAATTAAATGTCACATTATGTGTAATATACGTAAAGCAAAACATATTGTGTTTCACATGCTCAATGAGGAGTCATTTCATTGTAAAAGATTACAATGAAATGCCAGCATAAAAATTGTGTTCCTGTTGGCCCGATGAATGTTTTCATGAAAACAGTAACAGATATACTGAAATGCAGAATACAGTTAAATTTACTACTGAATACCTAATTTCCTAAATCCACAAGATGCCACGAGGCACGCAATGTACACTTGCTCCAATTAAAAATCAGGCTCATCAGTGAGACGGACCAAAATTTACTCAAGGATTTCACGTCCGCCAAATCTTCCTCATGTGGCGCCATCGGGGTTGTGATGTAAAGAGCTGCAATAACGGCCGCGGGTTAGCCACAATAAGGGGGGGGTGTGTGGTGGAGGGGACCCGCTCAGGGTTTCCTGCCTTTAAACCATTAGTCTGCCGTCCATCTGACGCGGTCTGCGGAGAGGTATCCTGAGTGGCACAATGATAAGGACCAGATGTCAGCCTCCCGGTCCTCGCGTTAGCCAATGGCGGCTCGGCAGCGAGGAAGAGGCCTTCTTTACGCTGGGAATGGACGTGCTTCAAGCAGGAAACCGCCGCGTCTGGAAGCCCGGGACTATCAGAGAGCAGACTTTATCGCTGTCCCGCAGTGGGGCAGAAGCACGGCCAGCTCTCGGCTCCCCCCAAGCCACATCAGAGTCTCGGAATGTGGAACCGCAGAGGAAGGATGACAGACAGGCTTGCTCAGCGGCACAGAGAGAGGAGCAAATGGGCTTTCAAAATCAGATCTTTAATAAATGAAAATAAATAAAAATAGAGAAGACGTCGGAAACGGTTTGTCCTAGCTCATCTGATCATTTTTCCTCAGTGCCCAAAAGGCCTATGTTTCAGCTGTGAAATGAACTCGCCTACTGCAGCCTGGGGAGGACACACACAGGGGCGGAGCAGAATCAAGCATCTAGACAGGATAACAAGTGAATGCCGAGAAATCCTATACATATTAGCAAGACAATAAAACAAAATCTCATACCAGCATCTACAGTGATGCAACCTCATGCTCCAGACGCTGCAAGAACACTGCACACCTACACCACAGCAAATGCTCATTCTGAGTTGCAGATGGTGCTCTCAAGCTATAAATTCTGCTGTTATTTGACAATAGCCAGAAAAAATAGGCTTGGGAGCACTTGTAGGTTCTTCTGTTCATGGACTCTTAATGTGTTCACCGGCAGTGAGACCTGGCATAGCCCCGTACCCCACAGCTTGTGTCCTCATCACCAGCGCCACCACCGGGAGCTCAGAGAATCCAACTGCACCTCTTTCCACATTTTATTTTCATCCCACTTAGAACGCCTAAACGTGAAATCTCCTTAGCAGATGCTTCTGAAAAACTCATTGGAAACTGCTGAGATGCGACTGTCAAAAGTCATTCAAGGTGTCTGTCTTCTAGTTCACCTTTGTTCTCCTCACATGAATTCTGCCAAAGAACAATAATGCTAGTATAATAACCATATTAAAAATAATAATAGTCATTTTCATGTTTGTGGTGTTGGATTATTTTAAATGAGCATTAAGTGGTCCCACAGGCAAAACAATCAGATTTGTTCTTCCTTTTTACCTGAAATACAGCACTGCACTGTACAACCATTTCTCCAGGGGCACCCTATCTCAGCAACCAACCTTCCTCTTAAATGGTATCTGTTTTCAGTCTGAATCGGTGATACGCCCATCTCAACAGCTAGCAGAAGCCTAGGGCCTTTTCAGACATTTGCACTGTGTGCATTCCTTCCCACTGTCGCCTTGGGCTAGCTCTTGGGGGTTCAGGCCCAGGATCTCAGTAAAGCTGCTTTGTGTCAAATTTCTCACATGAAAAACACTATACAAATAAAACTGAATAGTGTTTATATGTGTTTTTTTTTTCAAAACTCTTTTTTAAAAACTCCAATTTATGTTATTGTTAATTAATATTCTGGTTTTCAAAAAAGACTTTTTTTGGGATTGTGCCTCAATAATAAAGAAAATACATCAGTTTATACCCTTTGTTCATTTTGGTACATGGAACACTGCATCTTTGAGAAATATTTCACTATGGCATATGTTGGCGTAAATGTACAGTATAGGTGCAGGTGCGAAGCTCTACAGTTATTTAACTACTTGAACCAATTAAGTAAGGGTAAGAGGTTGGAACCAAAACCAGCATACACACACACACACACACACACTGACCCTCCAGAAATTAAATTTGACATTTGGCCCCCTTGTGCAAAAGACAAAACAGCATTGCCATTCACTGAGGAAATTAAGAAAATGTGAAACCATTGGAAAGCAAAAATGAAAAAAAGTGTCATTTTCCCAGGGTCCGGTACAACGACAGTGAACTTCTCAAAATTCATCCATGTCTAAAACATTCAATATCTGCTGAACTTTTATTTTGGCCCACTGTCCCTTGTTACACTTGGATGAACTTGCTTTATCTTACATACTGCTGTCACTGCCAGAGGCTTGTAATTTGTGTTATATGTCAAGTGTTACTGGTAAGAGACACTTTAGCTGAGGCAAGATATAACATTAAAAATACACAACTGAACCCTGTGGAATTTTGAAAGGAGATGTAAATATGACTGTTGAAAACCATGTTTCCTTTTGATTTAATTTAATAAGTCACATATCGTGGGAATGGTCTGGGGTTTACTGAGGGGTATCCCAAAGGGTCATACACGCTTGCAGCATGACTGTGTTTGAAAGATGAAGATTGGCAGTCCATGTCCACACGACCAGCCTGTCACCATGTTTGGCCCCAGACATCTCACTGAGTAAATGCCTATCCGTATCTCTTCTGAGGAGTGCTATTCTTCTACATGACGCACAATTAAATACCGTCAAACCAGCCTCTTTATTGAACCACGGAGGAGAGGGGGGTGTAATTAGTTAAAAAGACTCTCCAGTTACATAAACCCTCTCTGACTTGCATAAGACAGCACAGTTCAGGGCTGTATTACGGGCAGTGAAAGGCACTGTGATCTTTGCGTTGCTATGTCTACAGCACTCTAACCCTAAGACTGTTCACTAGGCCCAGCCTTGTTCCTGTGTGGTGGGTCATGGCTTTGTGTTTGGAACGGTTATGCAATGCTTCAACATCTTTCCCATGCAGGCCCACGGTTATAATGGGTGGACTGGTAGCTGCTCCTTGTATTAAATCTTAATCTCTGCCTTTCTTGGAAACGAAACAACGTTGCACATAGTTCACAGACGCTGTCACACATGCACGGGAGACTCCCTTGCTGTGACAAATACTTCCAGGCAGCAAACTGGACCAAGGGACAAAGATGGAGTTTCAGCCCCTCACTTGCACCGCAATGGGAACTGGAGTGACAAGTAAGATTAATGTACTGTACTAATGTACTGTGTGCGTGTGTGGCTTACATAATCATACGGTATTTACAGGGATGGGACCATTCCTACCCAGGGAGCTTTAGAGATATGTGTCTGCCAAAAAGACAAAAAAACGGTGCTCATTATATTGTAAAAAAGAGGAAACTTAACTGCTCCCACGCTGTTGAAACTTGAGTTGAGTTCAAAGATCAACTTAACATCTGTTTCTGACATCAAGTTAAGACTTTTGAGAAAATTTCATGCATGTGGGAGGGGAGAAAGTATGCCTCAATTAAAATTATTTCATGATATGAAATTAACTATTAAGACGTTTTTATTCAGCGTAACTGGAATCACAAAGCAAACTTTTTTTCTTTTTTACTCAACATAGTGTGTGCTATTTCAATTGCAACTTTCACTGATACCTTGACTTTTTCATGGTCCAGGGCAGAACAACAACATCACAACAAATTTGAATAACAGGACTCAGCCATACAATACAGCTAGGCTCATCATTTTGCCTAGTCTATAAAGCCTTGTCTGGCCTTTGTGGAGCCTGGTCTTGAACACCTTGAAGGGTCTCCATTTGCCATTATGAATTCTAGTAAGCTGCCCTGTGCATTTTTCACTCTCTGCATGAACAATCAGTGTGATAGCATGTGAACATCCTGTAAGTTTAGCAGTAACTCCCTCCGCAGTACGAGACACTAGAGCTGTTGTGAAAAATGCACAAACAGAGGAGGCTATTGAACTGTTAAATTTTCAGCAGACCCCTGCGCTGGAGAAACCTATCAGCTCCCAGGCTGATGATGTTAAATGTGAAATTGCCATTCATTCCACAGAGCTACTTCTCGACATGCAAGAAGATTCAGTCTTGTGATGGAGAGGCCATGTGTTTTGCAAGAGATGAACACAGACACAGCTTGCAACCAATTTACATTAATATAGAATTTTGTGACTTGACATTGTTTATAATGGACTTGGTCTGTTGATGTTTTCACATGCCAAAATGTATAAGCCTGCTGCTGAAGTCTGTAAAAAAGAGGATCGTTCACAGTTTACCGGACACAACTGGGCTGTTAAACTTGGAGCAATCACACAAAAGCAGTCCCATCTAGAAGCTCCTATGAGACTAGTTGTTAAGCATTGTATCATAAAAATTGGAGTGCACATATAATTGAAGGTGTAGGCCGTAATTTCATTTACACAACAGCCCACTCAAAAAATTACTAATGAACTGAATTTGTGATAACACTTTATGATACATCACAGATCATAAAGGGGCTTACTGTACAAGCCCTGATATATTCCTAGACATTTTGAAAGGAAATTTCAATAAATCTAAAATCTTTTCATGTTTTCAGTTATTACTGTAAAAATCTAAAATTTCCTGAGCACTGCATCATACTCTGTGCCTGAAATATAAACCATTTTGCTGTGGACATTATCACAGTCCAAAAAAAGTGAAATGTTTTTCTTGCCCCTGGCAGGAGCTTCCAATTTAAACATTTCAGTTGAGTGGCACAGCGTGGTAGTCGTGATACGATGCTGTGAATAGAGGCAAACAACAACAGCTAATTACCTCTACAAGCATCCACCAAATCTGCACTAATTCACTGGTATTGAAATGTACTAAAGGCGCAGCAAGATGCAGACTTATTTTTTACGCAGCCAATAGAAATTTGGTCATCATTACAAAATGAACTTCAATATTGGCTTAAAATTCATAAAGCAATAAAACAATGCTCCAATACTCAGCCCAGCAGTATGCTTCAACATGTGGCAAAGCAGGGATTGAGAGAGACAATGGAAATTACACAGGTGGCATTTCAGAGACCCTCATTAGTTCTAATCTGGGACTAAATTACATGGTGGGGCTGCTGACCGGCCACATGTGTAATTTGGTCCAAGATGATGGCTAATCAAGGCCAGTGAAATATCATGACTGTGCTGTAAATGGTGCAGATGTTCAGAGTGATGTGGCACAGTGGCACAGCAAGCAGCGACATCTGGTCGCCACTGCTCATGAAGATGGACACAGGTGCTCTCAGTAAGGATTTAAAATAGTCCTGGCTTTATTATGTAAGAAAGTTAAATCAATAAAACACAGTGATGGACTCAGACTGAACTTGATGCCAGCCAAAGAAATAGACACTTTATTTACCAAGAGCTTCATGTTTGGTTCACAGCAAAAAGAGTTGACACTGTGGGTCAAAACCTGGCATCTGTGTGTTCTAGTGGCCCCTGAAGAGACTTTCCAGTATCCAGCATATCAAGATCAGAAAAAAGTAATTATGCCAAAACAAGCCTAGCAGACAAGAGAGTGCAGAGGTTTCTCTGTTTGGGCAAAGCTGGCAGTAAACCACCACAGACATGGAATATGATGAAGAAAAGATGGTGGTTCTCTTAACTGCTCTCTCTCTCTCTCTCTCTCTCTCTCTCTCTCTCTCTCTCTCTCTCTCTCTCCCCCCCCCCCCCCCCCCCCCGCACTGTCACTCCCATTCTCACTCCCACTGTCACTCCTGATCACTGTCTCTCACTCACTCACTCTCTCTCTCACTCCCTCTTGCTCCCTGGAAGATAATTAATAATCGTGGAGAAGACAAAGGCCCTTCAGGCGAAGGCATGGATGACACAAACGGCGCTCTCAGTTTAGCACATTCCCCGCGACTCCGCGGCGCAGCGTAAACCAGCGGACTGTGAATGCCTGCAGTGCAACGTGACCGGCAGCGGCACCGGTTTACTGCTTCTGGAACGCACAGCCCTGTTCCGTGCCCGAGCTCGACCGAAATAAAACTGCAGCACAACATCCTGCCCGTCGAATGTCAAGCCTGTTTCTTTTTTCCCCTAACAAGTCCTCATGACCTATACGTCTGCGACAAAACAGGTTAAGAAATACATTTCTGGGGGCTCTAGCAGGGTCAGAGGCCGCCTGCGACACTTAGAGAGTGAACACCTGTTAAGAAAGTCCTGACCATGTTAATTGGGACCACAGTTTCTCTCCCTGGAGACGGACAGGGAATTAAACAAAACAACAGGTAGAAAGAAGTGCTCTGAGAAGGATGCCAATGACAGCTTGCATGGTAATCTCACACGAGTACTTTGCAATGAACCTACAGCAGGGACACATGAGTGTCGCAGGTATATACACCCTTGCGAATCCCCCTTTTGCCGTAACACAATTAAAATAAAACACGGGTGACTTCCACAGCTAGGTTAGGCTTTTAAGCTAAGCTTACAAGATATGGTGTTCAGATTGCCTCCAAGGCACCAGGCCCAGGGCATGTAACGCTCCCTGTAAAAATGTATAATGTATTCACCAGAATCACACAAGTGACCAGAAAATAATCATCCCAAATGGCAAAAAAGATACATGGACAGACAACAACTGTCATCTGCTATGCTGGAAATGTGAGTGAGACCCAGCAGACTGAAGAGGGTCCTTGCAAGGAGGATCTGTAGGCAAGTCTGTCTTTATTCATTGACTAATGACACCATGAGGACTGTGACGGTCATGGAGAGACCGCACATGTCCACTGCCTTCCTTGGGCACGAGTTGCCTTTATGTGAACTCCGCGACACTCGCAAATACACACACGCTGACAGATACCGATAAGAGCCATCAAGTTTAAGTCAATGCGATGCCGCTATTGACGGACTTAATGTTGTCGCCCACGAAATCTACGTTTTATAACGGTGAATGAAAACACTAGACAATCTTGTGATTATGCTTTAAAACATTTTTATTGTGCTTAAGTAGGCGCGCAAACTTGAGTGCATTAAAAAAAAAAAAAGAACAACGTAGCATAGTCATACCATGTTGAATGCTGCTCCTCAATGTTGGCAAGTGTCTCTCCGGTGGCAAAGGAGTGCCGTGGGGAAACAGCGTAGCGTTTATTTCGTTCCGGCCACGATTGGCCCAGTTTACCTTGCTTGTGGCCATGAGGGGTGACAGAGACGGCCTTGATCAAGCCGCCTCCGTTTTAATCCTCATGTGTCATTTTGTTGAATTGTATTTTTGCTCAAATCTGCTGTTTAAATGTTGTAGGGTGTTATGATGCTGCATCAGGATTTGTCATGTTGTTGTTTGTGTTGATTGATTGTTTTATGTTCCCCCCCCTTTATGTGAATGGTGCTGGTCACCTGGGATATGTCTGTCTGTCTAGTCTCATGGAAGGAGTCTAGTGTTGGATGTTGGACTGTGAGTACTGCTGCTGTAATATTGTTCTCTGCCTTTTCAAAAGAGACCTAGCAGATTTTGTACTTTGTTTTGTAGTTTATTTGCGTTCAGAGATTACTATTTTTTGTTTGCCTTTTTTTTTCTTTCTTTTTCTACTTAAAACTATTTTTGTGTTATTTGAACTTTGAATATGGACTCCTACTGATTAGTTTTAACATTAAGCCAAAAATAAAAATTACTTTTTGTCCATCTTATTCACTCGCACTCTGAGTTTTTGGCCTGACCCAGGAGCCCTCAGTGGCGCCCTCTCGTCCATTCCTTCACAACTGGTGTCAGAAGTGGGATTAAGGCCAGTAGAGTGCAGTAGTGAGTATTTTTTTTGTTCTCCTTTTTTGCATCAGCATTTTTTTTTGACATTTCCGGTGGATGCCATGGGGCCGAAGAAACCTGCTGCTCCAGAACGGAGACCTGGCCAGCAGGAAGGCGGGGCCACTGGCGGGGAAGGCGACTGCAGGGCTGACCCAGAATTGGCCAGGGTGGCTGAAGATTCTTCGGTGCAGGAACTGCGGGACATGTTTAGAATGATGATGGCTCAGCAACAAGCACGAGATGCCCAGCAGGAGCAGGAAGCAGCGCGACAGGAGAATCGGTGGAGGACTCTGCAACATCAGTTCAGCCTCCTGCAGCGGGAGGTGCATGTCAGAGTCACGCCAGATCCTGAGGCAGCTGCCGGAGCCCCTGCTAGCGATGCCGACGTCCCGGAACCACCACAACGGCAATCCTTAGCCATGGGCTACCCCCCACCACCACCGCCTGAACCATCCCGTCCCAGTAGCCAAGCTAGAGTGCAGGTAGAAAGGGAGCCCAGACTGCAGTGCTTGGGCGAGAAGGATGATGTCATCATTTACAGTGCATCATGGGAGGATCATCCCCATCACCTGAAGGAGGTGCTGAGGAGGATCGAGTCTGCAGGCCTCACAATCAATCCTGCAAAGTGTGCCATTGCCCAGAGGGAAGCGGAGTACCTGGGGTATGTAATTGGTGGGGGGGTCATTAAGCCGCAGGTCCAGAAGCTCGAGGCCATTCAGCGGTGTCCCTTGCCCCAGACCAAGACTCAAGTGCGGTCGTTCCTAGGCATGGCCGGATGGTACAGGAGGTTTGTACCCAACTTCTCTGTCAGGGCAGCCGCCCTTACAGATTTGACGCGGAAAAGTTCTCCTGTCCAAGTGCAGTGGTCAGAGGAAGCCAAGAAGGCATTTGAAGACATACAGAATGCACTGTGCAATGAGCCAGTACTGTATTGTCCTAACTTTGAACAGCAATTTGTGTTGCAGACTGACGCCTCTGATACAGGCTTAGGGGCGGTGCTTCTCCAGGGTGAACCAGACCAGAGGCATCCAGTGGCATACATCAGCTGCAAGCTGTATCCGAGGGAGGTGCGGTACTCTACAGTTGAGAAGGAGTGCCTGGCGGTGAAATGGGCCCTTGACGCCTTCAGGTACTACCTCCTTGGCAGTGAGTTCCTACTGGAGACAGATCATCGGCCTCTGCAGTGGATGGACCGTATGCGTGATTCCAATGCTCGGATTACCAGATGGTACCTGTCCATGCAGCCGTACCGTTTTACTATCCGCCATATTCCTGGGCGGAGCAATGCCACAGCGGATTTCCTCTCCCGCCTGCCGGCGTGAGACCAGAAGGAGGGGGGTGTGTGACGGTCATGGAGAGACCGCACATGTCCACTGCCTTCCTTGGGCACGAGTTGCCTTTATGTGAACTCCGCGACACTCGCAAATACACACACGCTGACAGATGCCGATAAGAGCCATCAAGTTTAAGTCAATGCGATGCCGCTATTGACGGACTTAATGTTGTCGCCCACGAAATCTACGTTTTATAACGGTGAATGAAAACACTAGACAATCTTGTGATTATGCTTTAAAACATTTTTATTGTGCTTAAGTAGGCGCGCAAACTTGAGTGCATTAAAAAAAAAAAAAGAACAACGTAGCATAGTCATACCATGTTGAATGCTGCTCCTCAATGTTGGCAAGTGTCTCTCCGGTGGCAAAGGAGTGCCGTGGGGAAACAGCGTAGCGTTTATTTCGTTCCGGCCACGATTGGCCCAGTTTACCTTGCTTGTGGCCATGAGGGGTGACAGAGACGGCCCTGATCAAGCCGCCTCCGTTTTAATCCTCATGTGTCATTTTGTTGAATTGTATTTTTGCTCAAATCTGCTGTTTAAATGTTGTAGGGTGTTATGATGCTGCATCAGGATTTGTCATGTTGTTGTTTGTGTTGATTGATTGTTTTATGTTCCCCCCCCTTTATGTGAATGGTGCTGGTCACCTGGGATATGTCTGTCTGTCTAGTCTCATGGAAGGAGTCTAGTGTTGGATGTTGGACTGTGAGTACTGCTGCTGTAATATTGTTCTCTGCCTTTTCAAAAGAGACCTAGCAGATTTTGTACTTTGTTTTGTAGTTTATTTGCGTTCAGAGATTACTATTTTTTGTTTGCCTTTTTTTTTCTTTCTTTTTCTACTTAAAACTATTTTTGTGTTATTTGAACTTTGAATATGGACTCCTACTGATTAGTTTTAACATTAAGCCAAAAATAAAAATTACTTTTTGTCCATCTTATTCACTCGCACTCTGAGTTTTTGGCCTGACCCAGGAGCCCTCAGTGGCGCCCTCTCGTCCATTCCTTCACAAGGACCCATCTCAGGCTTTTTAAACTACTTCAACAACAGTGCACTTTCAGTGGGAATGTGCACAGGAAATATGGACTATAAATACAGCTAAGAATGTTAACATGTTGTCCTGGGACCAGGCAAACTCATCTGCAGATGGAAACGCTGGCTCTACGCTGGGGTGTGTTGTGCTTTTTATTAATAACAGAAGGCAAGCCTCTTTTCATCCTTTCTTCCATTCTGCAAACAAAGCCTGTCTCTGTGCACTTCATCATATGTTATGAATGTACGACTCTGGTCTGGTGACAGACAATAAAATTCATTGAAAGATACCAAAGGAGCAAGAGCCAACATCATTCAAAGCAGTTGTGTGTAAACTTAGAAATGTGTTTAGACCTCAGTGGACTTAAGATGTTTGACTCTGATCGGATATTACTAGACAAACCTTCTTTTCACTCCTTGCTCCTCCATTTCAGATGGTATATCAAAGGAACTTGGAAAAACCAGCCCCTCAGATATGTCTCCAGTACATCCTGTCACTTTGGTGAAGAAAATTCATGACTTCTATACAAAAAATATGACTCACATTTCAATATTGTTCCCTTCTTGACCTTGGCATAAAAACAGCTATTAACAATTGTAAGATACTATTGGACTGCATAAAACAAGTTCTGTTAGATTTAGGCAAAATGATGTCATTTTAGTGCATGTATTTGTGCGTACTGTTCTCAAGGTAATAATCCACATGCATGGGTGTTTCTCTAGAAAATAATATTAAAAAGGTCTGCTAGCACTTATAAAGCTATTTACTATAAATGAGTATATAAACTTGATTTTTTAAAAGCACACTACTAACTTGTAATTATTTTTATATGATTAGAATTTGTTTTGCAGTTGCAAAATTCCCAGTTGAAGCATATCAAACCACTCTGGAATGGTAGCATTCTTGGAAACAAGATTCCTTCGCACACATCTTTGTGGAAAAATTGGACACAGTCAATAAAGAACAACAACTTGGTCTTCTCTTTTGGAGATCCGAAAGGCAGCATGAATTTCAATGAAAAGCTGCTGTGTGGTGATCCCTCTAAGGGAACTGGGATCAATGCCATCTTTGTATCTGTGAATGAACAGCGCTTCGCGCTAACCCCTCGGCGATGCCAAGCACTTGAGCGGATTCCTGCCTGGTTAACAGCGCAGCGGCTGAAGGCAGCTTCTGTGGGACGACCCAGATGAAGCTGACCTGTGCCAACTGGTCCACCTCCCACGACACCCCTTCGCGTGCTCGGGGGCCACCCCTCCCCACCGCCCACACTCCCCCCCTCCCCCGTCACCTGACGGAAGTCTCTCGGAGAGGCGAGTGACTGACACCGGTTTTCTCCAAGAGACTCTTGTGTTAGCGGATCTTAGAAAGCGCCCGTGACCTGTGGCTGCACTTGGGTTGGCTGGGTTTTCTTGAACAGCCGTCACATAGTGAGAGCAGGAGGTTTCCGGCGGCGAACGTGAATCTTTCAGTGGAGCTACACGAGGAGCCAGGAATGACTGATTTGCGAGGAACGCTTCTTAGACCCATTTCCCTATAATTTATGCAAACTTTTTATTAAAAGGATAAATTTGGGCATACCCATCGTGACTTTAACCCCAAGAAGGGGAAAGGCCAATGTTAAATTTAAAAGAGACCAGAGGTTTCCTGCTTCTCCGTTCCCGAAAAAAGAACAAGTCCTGGGTATTTTATAAGCAGTAGGAAAAGGCCCCAGAGGACTAAAAGGGGCAACAGTGCAGTGAGAGTCATCTGCTTGGGCCAAAACACAAGAACTCTTGTCTGCCTCCACGACACTGCAGCCAAGTCTCTAATTACAGAATTTAGTGGGGGGGATACAGAAGACTTTCCCATGTCTGGCTCATGGATTCTGACCCATTCTCCACGAAATGTACAACAACACAGGCTTAATGGAACAAGTCTTCTTCTCGGGGACATGGTCACTGCATGCAGGGCAACCCCCTGTGAAATGAACTGGACTTAAGCGTGCTCCTCTCAGAGATTCATGATATTTAAGACATGTGCTCGCCCCATTACAGGAACCCATGCGGTACAAGCTCATAGTTATATATACAATTTTTGAGATCCAACTAATTGTATTTCTTTTAGCCATTTCTGACTTGCTTTTCACCTTTCTTGAGCCAAACTGCTTCCAGACACTGCAGCATATGAAGGAGCTTGGTGTCACATTAAGTATTTTCTTCGGCCATTACAATAGTATTTTCTTAGGCCATTACAATTAATGTGAATTTATATATATTAACTTTTATATATATTAACTGTTAAATGTTCAAAACATGAGCATTCATGCCTTTAAAATATGATTTCTGATTTGGATTTCGTTCGCTACAATGTTCTACAATGCACTGAATGAGCGTTGAACATTTCAGTTAGAGATCTCTTTCCATTTAAAAGGACAGGATCCATTATTTGATAAGGGACCCAGAGATCAAAACTGTAACTGCTGCCTTGAAAGCACCAGCACAAGCAAAAGAGAACTTCCGTTAGACAAGAAAGGCTTATAAATTATTTCAGATGCAATTGCTATTTTTGACTAAATGGTTTCTTCAAAAGAAAGAATGTGCCTACTTTCAGGAAAAAAAACTCCGAGCGTCATGCCAGTTGATTTCACATGAAATGACCCCCATAGTGAAGTCTGCCTATCAGATTAAACAGAATGTTCCAGAATAAGGAAAATAAAACAGCAAGCCTCATCCAACTCCTATTCTTCAGGCTCACTAAGCAGTGCTATTTTTCCTTCCATATAAGTAACACTGCAACATGATGTTAGGGTATACTGCTCCCCTTCTGGGAGTGCAAAGGCTATAGGTCAGCCCTTGACAGAAAACAGATGCTCCACGTCAATATCCTCTCTAGATATGTGGCATTCCATTTGTATGGGAAAGGAATCGTCTGTAAAGATGTCCATTACCTGACAAATAAATAAACAACTCGTCATGCGGTAAAAATTAGTCCATCCTTGACTTGTCAAAGTCCTGACGACACCTGAAGCTTTACTCCAAGAGAACAACCTCGGCCCTGTTCCAACTCAGCCCGACTCATATGGATAAAACCCCACACTTCACAGTATAGCTTTTTAGTCGTGTTACATCTATGCCAGCTAGATATCAGAAACTGGGCTTATGAACACAGTCCTCAAGAGGTAACCTCTTGAAGAACACAGCCAGTCTCATTCTATGGGCTTCCTGCTGTCCAGGATACAGGCTGAATAATGCTTGAAAAATAAATCTGGAAAGCCTTTATTAAACTGAACAACAATCCAAGCATCTGTGAGGTGGGTTAAAGACAGACCCGTCAAGAGGAGGGACTTTGCTTTTGTGAGGGGACACAAGCAGATCTTCCCAGCAGATGGACGGGGGGGGCATTCCAAAGGCAGCCTATTGCCGTGCCAGCCCGAACACTGGGCCCTTGTTGTAGGTGGCCGTTCCATGTGGCATGTGAGCCCGGCAAGTGTCCGCTAGCGCCCCACGCCTCAGACACTTGTCACACGTAGGCCCGCGTGACAGGCCAGCTGGCAGCAGGCAAATCAAAGGCACCCTCTTCCACAGTGTGCTCCACAGTTTGGATTCTGTAATAAGCACATCTAATACTGAAGAAATCTCATTTGAAGAGGAAAAACTAGTATGTGTGTGTGTGTGTGTGTATAAATATATACAGTATATACATATATCAATTGGGCCCATGATGACGTTGACTCCTCAACCTTTTCCAAAAAGAAACCCCACATAGTAATAGCATAGTAATAGGAACCCTAACCATGAGTTAGGGTTAACAGTTAAGCCCTGGAAATGACGTCTGTTTGAAAAAAAAAGCCATTTCCTGCACCCAAGAGACACTCTCACAGCGACACAGCTGACACATCCGTGTCACATCCTCAAGAAATGGCCACCAGCTCCCGATAACAGGCAGTACATTTAATCATTCAGAAAGCAAAACACATCTAAAGGCATTAATCAGAGCCGGAGCTGAATGGCGGGCACCCATTGACTGGAAAGCCTCCCTGACAGTGCCCTTGCGTTAGACCGGGCGTCTCTGACGGCCCCTGTGTGTGTGGCTCCTGGCAGCGGAGCAGAGGGGAGCGGGGGCTCAGCAGACTGCACAGGAAACGCAGAGCACAATGTAAAGCAGGGGAGGGCCAGGAAGGAAGGAAGTCCCGCTCTCAAATGGACACCGAAACAAAAGCAGAGCAGCTCACCGCCTATGGACTGTTTCAGGCGCTTCCAACACGGTGCGCTCGGAGAGACGCAGTTAAAATCTCCACACGCACGACAAGACGGAGCGCATCAAGTACTGTTTTGTATAATGTGATTCAAAAAAAAACCACTCAGTTCTAGTATGTGCATTTTAATCAGAGTTTACCATAAATGACTCTTCCAGGGTGATGGCTTGAAGCACTAGGCTTCCTTTGTTTGGACTGGATTTATCACAGTCTCAATGTGTTCAGCAATAAAAACATTTAAAACAGCAGGTCAGTCCTACTAGTGTCCCACAGTCACCTCATAAGCTCAGTATACGTAATGGTTCTCCTCCCACAAACTGTGTTTCAACATGCAGTTTATATGCCATGTTACAAATGCTCATTGACTGGGGAGGACTACTGATTTCAGACAGAGACACCCCAGAACCACTGCTAACCATAGTGATTGCTCATTAAGCACAATATTTTCTATGATCATTTTAAAAATTTCATTCCGCCACATTAAACACATTATGGACTCCAGATTGTGTGTATGTATGTGCACGTGTGTATGCAAGTATCTGTGAGTGCATGTGTGCACATACGCTCAAATGTACACCGCAGACATTTCTTTAACTTTTCATGTTATTTTGGATCATTACAATCCCTCCTAGAGAGAATACGCATAGTACACCTTCACTGTATTTTTAATAATGAATATCTTCCAGTAGTGTAACTAAGCAACCAAAAGAAGTGCATATACTTTGGCAAAGTTTAAAAAAAATGTTTATTGATATTGGAACTAATTACATTTGGATGATGGACACGCGCGTATTCCCAGCAGATTCCATATCGCCAGCTCTCACCTAGCAGAATATCATTAAGTTCTCGCTTCAGCACACTCCTCGCCACAGAGGCGAACAGGGTAGAGAGAAAACGCGCTCGTCTTACACGATGCAAGGCACCGCAGCAGGGCCCTGTGAGCGTCTGGGCAGAATGTGAGCAGACGGGAGGTGCTTCAGCACCGCAGGTTCTTCACAGGGGACTGGGCAAGGGAGCCTCGTTTTCCGCCCTGAAAATGATTCACGTGGAACCAGTGACTGGGGAGAAAAACAACTTGCAATGTGTCCGTAAGGGGAGTGTGCTCAACCGTGGGGAGATAGTTACACCTACCTCCAGAAAAAAAAACCTCAGAATGAGATGGAGAAGCAGGGCGTGCTTAATTAAAATTTGTCTACATGAGAAATTCTCTGAACTCGCGATGGAAAAAGAACGGGCCAGTGATTAGGGAGATTGGCATCTTAATTATGCCTCACGTAGCAGAAGGGGGAAAAAACTTCTTGTCAACAAAGTATTGAGAATAATGGACGGAACTTATGCAGGCTGTGCAATCTGTGGCTGTCCGGGTCAGTGGGGGACTGCTGCACTGGCTACCACTGATCCCAGGACAGCTGAGGTGAAGGAGGAAGGCAGTGTGTCGGAGCGATACCTCACTTTAATTACTTTGGATTCCCTAATCGCACCCAGAGCTCACTGGAAAAGGTGACCTGGTGTGAACTTTGTCCTCTCTCTGCAGGTAGCTACTTTCGCTGCGCTCTGTCCAGATCATTCCGCATTACTGAAGCGGACTGCCTGTCGGCAAACTCTCACTGAACTGCTCCACCAGGTGTCTGTGGTCATCTAAACTTGTCAAAAAATCACAATAGAGCGCTAGTGTGCTGAGTGCTAGTGGACTGCTAACTGTTATTTCTGTACTTCACCACGTTTGTTTCTATTTATATTGATTTTAATGGTTGTTGTCTTTCCTTTAAAAAACAGAGGTTTAGGACTGAATCCACAAACCGATCCTTGGCTTCCTGAGTTTCTGTTTCCAGCGTAATTGGCGGGGGGGAGGGTCTGTGGGAATGAAGATTAAATGACAGGAAAGGGACGGGGACAGGAGGCTGTGACCCCAGCGAGGGCCCCGGGGTCACCGCCCGTCCCATCCTGAGGACACACGCCGTCTCAGGAACAGGGCTGCTCGTGTGTCACACGTGAAACGACATTTTAGCCTCCAGAGTGTCTGGCGCGGTCAGGGGGCGGTAAACACGGACTACGCGGTAGAAGCCAGGGCGGTCCCCGAAAACTGGCCCACATCGGCTACCCACATGTAGGCCCGCCACAGCAGACCAGCGGCTGATTACACGTTCATGAACACCCAGGGCTGTGAGATTTGTGGATCTGCTGCTGCGGCATGGCCTTTTTTTCTGAGCTTGCTCACCTCCCAGTTTTAACATTATGAGTTATGAGCTGGTTCGTCAAGGTTAGTCAATATGAAACGACTACAACTTTAATGTGCTTCTCCTGAGGAGAGCGTCTCTAAGGAAACCTACTAAAAGGGGCCAAACATCAAACGGCAAGTCCGAGAGGAAAAGCAATCTAGCTCTAATTTATTGTGCTACCGCTTGCTTAATGTTAACCATGTTTTAGGAGCGGGATTATCAAGGTTTTGAAAACATTACATTAGGTGAGCAGTTCACTGTTCAACAGGCCCAGAAGTTTCAACAGTTTCACAGGGACCACTTAAAGAATAGCCCGACCCCAGGGAACATATTACACTGACCTATATGAGCTCTGTTTTTCTTTTACACGTAGGACATGAAAGGTTTCAGGGTTTACAACAGTACCCTCCCTACATTTTCTACCATAATGGCTTGTCCTGTATGACATTAAATACCTGCATGAATTCAGTATGTTGAGCTAGCAAAATACAATCACTTTCCTCAGTTTAAATTCTAATCACACAAACTGTGCAGCAGTCTCCTGTGTCTTCATAAGCAACCACTGAGAATAGCAGCAACTTGATATTAATGTATTGTATAAGCTAAGGAAACGGGTGAGGGAGGGGAGACATTACAAGCTCCACAATTTCAGGACTGTAATAAAACAAACTTTCATCCGTTTTCCACAAAGAGCCTTCTCTGAAAGGGTATGACATTTTCTTGGCTTCCGATATGCATTGTCCAAGACAGAAAATGGCTAGCCGCAGCCACCCACTATCACAACAAATTATCAGATGTTGCGTAAGAGCCACTCCAGACGCTTCAGAAGCTGTTCGCGAAGAGGGAGGCTTCCTCCGGCTATGGACTACTACGCATAAAAGCTCACGGTCTATCAGATAACGACAGGCATTTTTAAAGCCGAGGCCAAAGAGCTGCCTCTTGGCAGTTCTTATTTATGTTGCCGGAGAATAAAGACCCCGCACCGCATCACATGAAGAAGTGCATCTGGTGGGACAGGCCGGGACTGTGCTTTGCACTAATCCGGACTTGCCCACTGACCAGGCCGGGCACAGCAGCTGGGGCGGCAGCAGTCCCTCCTGCAGGACTCCATTCAGGCAACTGGAGCTCCATTGTTCCCCGCCTTTCCTAACCTCTCTGGAATTCCTCCACCAGGAAATATGGTTTACAAGAACAGGCACCAGGCCCAGTTTCTGACGTCACGCTGATCCCCAACAAGACTTCCATCTCCAGCCCTGTCCCAAGCAGGGAAGCACATTGTCTGTGGAGACAACCCCCCCCTCCCCCCCACCCACCCACCCAATCCATCCGTCCCCATCACCGTCTTCTTAAAATGTCGTGGTGTATCTCCAATTCCACCAATTAACCTCCACAAGGTGTTGAGCAGGTCAGCACGTTCATGGCAGCATGTTATTTTACATACAAAGTTACTCGTGGAGGATGGTTCATCCCCAGAGCTTAACCCTCCGCTCCCTTAGGGTGTAAGAATGCTGCTAATAAAAGACATCAGATGAAAGTGATCGGTCCAGGACCTCCAGTGGTCCTGACGACGGCTTTGATCTGCCAGTCGCCCAATGAGCGTCAACATACTGCATTCCCAGTGCTCCAAGTCCCCAATGATAACAGAGTAATTCGCTTTCCTTATCCACCCCCCCCCCCCCCCCCCCCCGCTTTTGCACAAAGAAGTGCAGGTCTCCATGCTTTCATCAACATCAAACAAAACGCTGGTGAACCCCGCGAAAAATGCTGATATTCACAATTTCAAAGACAGCACACGAAGTCAAAACTCAAACAGATGGTGATGGGCCCAGAAGAAAGCTTCCATTTACTACACGGCTTAACGCTGGCTCCATGTTCATATTTTTTCAGGAGCTGATGCAGAGGCTTAAGGCGAGAGAAGAAAGCCCAACTCTCCAGGATGGTGAAAACTGCACTGAAATAAACTAGAGAATAGAAGCCCTATTCCAAATGAAAACTACAATCCTCCTACTGGGCGCCAGATACAATTGAAAACATAGCTGTGGTGCACTTCTAATGAGCAGAGGAATGAATACAAACAAGAGGCAACCTTACACAAACAAACACAACTGTTGAGCTGAAGATGTGACTCTTTATTAAGGGATGGGTCAAAGTTTTAATTTCATGTAAACATGGCAGCAAGCAGTTCATTTGGCATTTAACGTTATGTTCCCAATCGGCTATCCCAACACATCATTTACTGAATGCCAAAAGCGTTCTTATTCAAAATAAAACTGTATAAATTAACGACTGGACAGTCCATTTGCCAAGACAGACAAGTTTGTTCCTCCAAAAGCCATTTAGCCAATGAAAGAGGGTTCCAGTTCTGAGGAAGGCTCTGATCTACCACAGGCTGAACTCTAAGAAAAGGAGCACTCAGACAAGACTGGAAAGTTAATGGTGCCATGCCTGTGAGTTATAGCATATTTCTAAGAAACAATGTTTGGTTCCATCAGATCAAGAACATTCTTCAGTTCCTCCATTAGAACCATCTGTGGCAGAGGTTCTGGGAATGGAATGCAAACATACCGGTGTGTGTGGTGCATACGGTCTGGGGACATAACTTCCTTGTGACATACAGCGCCATGCGCTAAACTCGACTCTCCCCATCAAAGCGGTCATTATAATTGGCCAGCACACTGCTGAGAAAGTAATGGAAAGCTGTCCAAAAAAACATGATGGAAGCCACCATGTCAGTCTTTGCGGTCATCTGGCTATTGGCCTTGTTGACTCCCTCTGACAAGTCTATAAGGCCAGGTCCTGGGGGGCTTTTGTTTAGTGATGCATCATTCATTATTTACAACTCAAAGCAAAACAACTGTGTTGCACAAGACAAACAAGACACACACACACCTAAAAACAGTGTTTTCAAATTCAAATCACATCAGCTCCCCAACATTGACAAAAGGCACATCATTGTTAAAGCCACAACTTCCTTTTCTTGTTTTCTTAGACCCACTGTTTACAATACTTTGCAATTCCATGAAGTTGACGGCATTTCTTTCTTTGTGTGCAGCCAAGAATTATATATTAGAAGTTTCGACTGCTGCCAGCGCGAGTGGTTTCAATTGAGCGTCCACCTGTGCAGTCTCTGGCAAAGGGTGTTTTATAGTTATTTCAGTATTTGGCAAAGGCTCAGTCATAGGTGAGCTGCTTCCGAGCCGAACGCTCAAAATGTAAATACCTCACCCAAACGAAACATTCTCAACTTAAGCATCCGCTTGCTCCCTCTGTAATACATTAGGGGAAACTAAGAAACTTGAAAATTGAAATAACTGAGTTTTTTGTAAGTTGGCTTCTGCCCACCAAAAAACACAATTCAGCATGGATTTCATTATAAAACCACCTGTCCGTATCTGAACACAAGCAACGTCACAAGATGCAAGTGATACGCGACGTTAGAGTTCCCCAGGGCACGAATTTCTTTAATCTTCACAGTGCGTTGAAGTAATCAATCATGGAAACTGCTGAGCCGTTGACATGCTTGATGCCCAACATCGCGACTGCCATTGATGTCATTCTCTCAAGCTGGCATTGCCCCAACTTTAAACTGCGCGAATAACTTTGAAGGGAAAGGAAAACAGGCTATAGAAGTTATGGAATCCATTCTTTTTCTCCAATGATAATCTTCAGCGTCACCAGAAAAAGCATTCTAAGAAGCATCAATCATCCAAGGGGGTGATGAAGCGGCCACGCAGCATCTATTGTACAATTCACTTACGCTCTATCGTTCATAGTTAGTGTGTTAAAATGGGTGTGGTGTTAGCTACTTAACAACGGACCGAAGACAGCCTTTGAAGTCACCCCAATTCCTATCCTATCAAATATCAACTCTAATCACAGAGCTAATCAAATAGCTTCTTATTTGTTTTTCGTCACTGAGGACCAAGATAACGTATGTCCTCTTATCCCATGAAAAAATGTAATTTGTGATGGATTAGTAGTTAATTGTGGCCTTTCCTCATCAACTAGACTCTGGGTGCATAGCAACCCTGTCATCGAAAGGTAACATGCAATGCTGCGCCATGTGAAAGTTTTAAACAAAAGAATCAGTTGATCTCTCCAGAGAGATTAAAAGCGCTCAGAGGGATATTCTACAGGAAAGTAAACAGCAGGCACAGATGCGGATTTTCCGCCGGATACGTTTCGACTGAATACCACATCGATATATATAATTAAACAGCAACGATTTACTACGACACACATACCCCTACGTTTACCAGAATTGACAGGCAACGCACGATTTGTGGCTCTGAGGTGCACCGCAAGACTGCAGCTACTTGCCTGAGAGTCCCACGCATATTAAGTAGTTTCGTTGTTTGCAAGTTTTCGACCAAGTCTTACTAAAAGGCAAAGCATCGCATCTCATTCATGAATGCAGAAAATATTTTAACTCACCGACAGGAACTCCAATGTCCCGACATAATCCCTTTCAGTCTTCAAAAGCTCATTTAAGACACATACTCGTAAACGCAGCTGTTTCTCCAAATCTTTCCCGCTTTCTCCTCTGTGATCTGATTTTCCTTCTTCGGTCATACTGATAACGCGATTATTTCAAGTGGTCCTTTACAAAGTTTGTTCCTTTAAATTTTGTGATAAAAATACGGTTTATAAGTACTTAAAAAGTTAGTAACTACATGGCTGAACGGAGTGGGAAGTATCTCGGGCTACAAACAAGGTCGCTGCAATTAAATTGCAGATAGAAAAACAGACGACAATTGTTGATGCTGCCCCAAAAAACTTTCTTGAACACAGACCGATGTGAAGCTGCCCGGGGCTCGGTTTCCTGAGAAAACTGTGCGGCACTGGCGTTTGGACATCAATCAAAAACTTGGTTCCATGTGACTCCCAGGACCTTCATCCTAAATCCAACCTCCTTCCACCACAAAAAGGACAGGAAACAAATGCCTGGGAATTCGTGCCAGCACAGCCTGTCTGACACTTAGGCAAGGGAAATGTTGATGACATGGGGTAATTAAAATGTAACACGTTCCCAGTCCGTTGCTGCAATTTCGTGGTTTTAGCACTTTTCTGTTTTTCTTTCTTCTTCTCCTTGTAGTTGATTTTGTATTTAGTTAAACGTCTGAGAAATAATTGGGCGAACGATTATGTAACAAATTGTTACCCACTACGGGCTCTTTGTTGTTGTTTTTTCTTTTTTTAACTAATGTCACCCGACCGGAGCTTCATCCCGAGTCTAAACTTTCAATACAACCTTTTTCACTACATTGTAAAATAAATCAAAGGTGCTTTTAGTTATACATCAGAGCAAAAGTTTGTTCTCCAGTAGTGTATTCCTGAACTTGCTATCATTTTTTTTGTTCAGTTAAACACCAAAATATTTCTAATTTTATTCATACAGGATATTTAATCTGATTCACTTTTATATAAGAATTTTATTTTTTTTTGGCTGTGGAAGTGGAACATTCGCATGCGTTTGTTTATTTCCACTGTACTCCCTCATCGTTTGCCCAGTCTCTCTTCAATGGTATCTCTAAATAAACTGTAAGAGCGATAAACGTAACAATGTCCAAATAAAACACAAACTCAACAACACTTATTACAGCTTTATCAAGCCAGACACACGCTGTGTTATCAATATATGAGCTACTTTTCTATGTTAGTCCAGCAGCAAGGAGTTTTTCAACGTATGATATAGACAAAGCAATTGCAACAATATATAACGTGTATCCTGCTGTGTAAGCCCCATCGAATGAATCAAGATTCATTTGCAGGAGTTGTTTCACTCACTGAGCTCAGAGTAAATCCATTGTTTTCACTGCTCTGTGGAAATCACGTGTTGAATCCATAAATCTCACATTTATCCATGTTTCTGAGAAGCACAAACAAATTATAAATGATTGTGCTTGGGAGTGTGCCCCTATACTGATGTGAAAATACTTGGGAAAATAACCATATCATTAATGTCCAGTTGGTTCCAGCAGAACGCAACTTTACACGATCTTCTCAAAGATGCAAAGGTCATGTGGAGTGGCTACCAGCCTAAACTAAGGCATAAATGACCCGAGCTGTCCGTAAACAAGACGCCAAACATCACACGGATTAGCGTGGAACCCCCTATGTCTCCGCTCGCTACTGCAAAGTCAACAAACTGTGTCCAGATGCAGGTCAGGCTTCAGTGAACCAGAGCCGGCTCTCTGTTTTTCCTCAGTCAGCTGAGTATGGCCCCGTCTGAAAGACCCCGCGCTGTGGAACCAGGGCTGGAACACAGGACCCCACATGCAGTGGACGCCAGCTTGTTGAATGTGGTGCTGCCTTGTAGTTGTGTGCGTGAAAAGGGAAAAAAATGTGTCCGTTGCAGTTCATTCTGGTTTTATTTTCCCTTTTTTGGTCAACTCTAATGGGGACAAAGAAATTAATCAGGTTTTCATACATTCACATTTTATTTTGGGTATATATTGTATCTTTACCATATGAAAATATATTGTAATACATTGAGAAATATCTTGTTTATCTTGTGTTGAGAAATATGTATTATTTTTATATTTTGGAATGGAGTTTTCATTCCATTATCTTTATCTTCAATGTTTCAATTTATGAATATTTTGCATTATTTGATAATATGATTTAAGCACACTCATGAAGTACACTTATTGTCAGTCTTAGTTTTGCTCCAGAGAGCAAGTTTGTTTCTTATAAGTACATTCACTGGTGAAGAAACATCATTCAGGGTAACCAATAATCATCAGATCACATGTGGCACACATGTGATCTGATGATGAATTAATCTATAAAGCATCTAAAGCATCTATGAACTGTTGCATATCTTTTAAAACAGCTTAATTAAAACAGGTTGAATTTTTACATTAGGTTTACTGCATACTGCACAAATATACATTTATTTGCTCCTCCATAGTTAAAAGAAACTGATGAATGTGTCCTGAACATGCATTGATTTGTATCACATGTGGACTAACAGTTCCTGGTTGCACTGAATTCCTGTCTGGTTGAGATGGCTCCTGTCTGTAGCTGTTCGTTCAACAGACATGGGAGGCAGGTCCCAGGCCCCCCATGCTCCCACACTCTATTCCCTAAGCTCTTGTCTTAGTTTACCTCTCCATCAAGCAGCAGCAAGATTCTGTACTGCTGCTGAGCCAGAATTAGCAGCTCCCCTGTACCAATCCCACCCAGCGTTTGATTTCACAGTGAATAGCAGTGTGAACAAATTATTTCAGGAGTCATCTTAAGGCTACATGTATATTTATTGTATATTGTAATTTGGCTCGCTGCTCTTTAGGTCAGCTTAGACAAACATTTTATCTGTTCTCTTTATCTGCCTCTTTTCTCAATAAGATGACCTCATTTCTTTGGAGAAAACCTGGTGTTGGCTGGTGCTGATCGCAATGTTGGCCATAACAATGACCACATGCATAACAATGACCGTGACCATGACCACAACCAATAACTTCTACAGCCATATTGTCACTAATTACTGCTCATATACTTTTGTGGTCTAATTTGATGTAATACTAAATTAACTCCCTCTGCACTGCCATATAAATAACCCCTTCTGGAACAAAGAGCACTAATCACTGGAAAATGAAAAACGTAATTGTATATTTTGCAAGAGCAAATAATAAAAATTCAAACTATGCCTTTAAACAGATAATAACACTAACAACAAGGAACATTTTTAACAATGAAACATTTGTCATTTTTATGCAAATACATAAAATGTGCTTTAAATTTTAAATGTTAAAAAATGTAAAAAAAATTTCACAATATTTTCTGTCATAGAGTCATACTTTCAAACACACGGCAGTTTGGAAAAATATATAAGTGAAGGCTATGCTTCTTCCTACCCATGATCATTGCTTTTTCTTTTCCAGATAGCCGCATGTTTCTATATTTTTACGTCAATCAGGTTTTGGAGCCAGAGGAGCTTAAGCACAAAGGCATCCAACCTCACGAACTGTGGTGAACTTTAGAATGGTTGTCATATACTGCCCTCTAGTGTTATTTCTATGAAACTCTGCTACACTGCTGTTCAAAGAATTCCTAATACAGCAGAGAGATTTTACATAAATAGATGTCACAAAATTAAGTGTTACCACTCACAGGACCACCCATATCACACTGTACTACCATGTTAAAATTGAGATCACTTTCTCTTTTAATTCTGGATTTTAATTTGCAGTTGCATCTGCACAAGAAATGGGTTGATATGAGGAAAGCATATAGAAATCAAGAAATAAAACTGCATTCACAAAACCATAGCTGGGGTAGAGAAGAATTGGGTTTTCAAGATATATATGAGAGAGAGCAACATGTTCCTTTACACAATTGTCAAAAAAGTTTTATAGTGTATACTTGTATGAATAAATGTAAATTATAAAACAGTTTACTCATGAACAATCAAATAGCATTGCCAATTTTAAAATGTATGTTGTACGTTGTTTCCATAAAGATACACTACTAATTACATGCATATTTTATAAACTGTTTGAGCTGCTACATCAGCCAATTGATCAAAGAGGTAATAAATCTGTAGTAGCCATAACATATATGGTTGCAAAATAAATTCCTTTCATTCTTTACCAAAGGGGATGCTAAATAATTTTACTAAAGGCAAAATATATTGTGATTTACACTTTATGGCTCCGCAGTTACACATTTTTATCTAAGCATGCTGAGAAATTTTAAAAAGGATTTTGTAATTGATCTTAACCATTGCACAAAGGATATTTTTAAGGTGATTCTTGGGTTTAAAACTCTGAAATGGTGTTCTTCTCAGAGTAGATTTTTTCACAGGAATCATACCAAAAGGATATCATTTTTTTTCACTGTATAAAACAATGTAGTGTTAACGGGGTTAATGGTATGCTTACACTTTACCAGTAGGTGGCATAGTTGTTCAGTTTCTTTACTGTTTACAGAAATACAGAAATGTGTCAGGGAAAAACACACGTGATTTCATTCACGGCAACATTATGACTGGGATGTTCTCTTTCCAAACCGATGCCAGATCTGTGAAACTTCACTTTTGTTGCAGACGACTCAGAGTGGAGGTCAACCCGACTCGCTCTGGGAGCGAGGGTCTGGACAGCGTGAATGGGAGAAATGTACACCGGGTGAAACGTGAGCTGCGGAGACATGCGCACACAGGAAGTGCACATGGTCCCCAGCCAGGAGCAACACACACGACCCCCGCTTCAGCTCCCATGAAGAAGCTGTTCTGTTCTGGCCAGCTCCCCATCAATCACCCTCTGAGTCAATTCCCTCACATGTAAGCGAATCAAGCACTGCGTTACACAACTCGTTTCTGCTCAAGGCCCACAGCCAGCTCTGTGAACACCCATTGAATGCATGTACCATTCACACAGGAACCCAATGACGCACATCTGAGGGTCGTAATCGGAAACAGACAAGGGAGCAATTGAGGAAGCATATCAGGCCAATAAATTGGGGCAATAAATAAATAAATGATTGCATTGATCCCGCTACTCCAGCACCACTCGCACATCTTGCCGCTTTGAGGAAAAGTAGTGGATGGACAGAACTATTAATGATTGACAGCCAACTAGCCCTCAGGGTCAAGTTTACACAAGTTTACACGCTTTGTAGAAACATGAGAATCAGTGACCCACTGAACCCGTCGTGCTATATGCACCATGTAGGTACTGCCGCATTCAAACAGTAATTTAAGTTCCCTTTTTGGAATCTGAGTCGAACTGATGAGGAAATCCTAACGTTTGAGGCTGTATGTTTTTATGACTGAGTCGATACATGAAACGTGTTTTTTTCCACTTGGTCCAATATTTCTAGGTGTCAGCAGGTCAGCTCCAGAATGTAGATTGTGCACATAACTAAAGGGAATTGAACTGCTGTTTCAGGGCAGAATTATACTGTGAAGATCTTCTAAAAGGCAGGCTGAACTGGTCAACTCTGACATTTCCTCTCCCCATTAAAGAAAAGGGTGGTTACTATACATTACCTCCTTTCCTTGTTGCTGTGGCATCAAAGCCAACAGTCATTTCACCCTGAGCCAATCAGCCAAAGGATTTCCATGAATTTTACATGAGTTTATATTTCATGCTGTGGTGATAAATACACAAAAACATACAATACTGTACATACTCAAAATCGAAACAATTTAGTCCAAACACCAATATTCTGTCAACAGCCTGTTGCTTTTTGATTTTTTGTAAGTATTTTATAATAAATGCCCATGGATAGGCTATTATACATTTGGCAGCAGCAACAAAATGTCTGTGTCAAAGAATAAACAAAAGAAAACAAAATGAAGATGTTTCAGTGACTGAATCAGTAATTACAAGCAAAAACAGTCCAATATGGACACTCTCAGCTGCGTCTGAATGCTACTTATCAGATGTGTACATATCCTCACATCAGAAACTTGTTATACAGAGCCTGCTGTCATAAATTAAAAGTCTCTGACTTAATGAAATTAAATACCATCTATTTGACGAATATTTCCTTTTGCAATTGTGCCAATGAGTGTGGAGCAACTCAAGGCACTGATTCAGGGTGTTGAGCAACAAATCAGAATCATTTGTCATTTTGGAGACATTATGTTCAGAGGGGAACTGTTATATTCGTTCAGACAGTTGTATATTCAAAATTCTTCAGTTGCATACCAATTAGTCAGTTCCATATGAAAGGTTCAAATGTGCTTTTTTCAAGTAATGTTTCTGGCAAAGACTAACACTCACAGTACCTCTTCTTTCCTGCCAGTAGAGGAAGCTATTGTGTCTTTGTGATGGGCTTTGATTACTCACTGAATATCAGTTTACTGTAGCTGTCCTCATCACTTTGCAATGTTGTGCAAGCGGAGCTAAAGAAAGCATTTGTATGGTGTCTGAAATGGCTACAGAAACAATGTACGTGGTCTTTTCTAATTTGGTCTCATGTTTCAGAAACATCTGCCGAGATATGAAAGCCAAATGCAGACCAATATACAGGCTGTTATGTCAGGCTGGAAGCATTGACACCTGATGCATGACAATGCTGGGCTGTATTTGTTGTATCAGGTTTAACCCCTATATAAGATCCAATAAAATCTTCCACCAGCAATGACAGAATTTTAGCAAAAGTGACTGGCAGTAATATACAGACCAGTTTAGACAGAGACAGGCATGACAAGGTCATATGAGGCACAGATGAAAGATTGAGCGTTGCCTTCATACGGGCGTGTTCTTTCATGGCCCTGTCCAGACATTTTATTGCACATCACTTTGCACTTTTTCACATCTATTAATCTTGTGTTGGAACTGCTGGTGGCTTACTCTGGCTAAGAGTCAATGGTACCAGCAGAAAGACCTCAGTGGTAGAGGGGGAAACCCCAAAGGCATGCAGCACAAACACTATGGACCCGCACGCAAGGTACTGTGGTTCTCTGCGTTGCTGTAGCAAGTGTTTGCATACTCAAACAAGTCTGACCGAGTTCAACACTCCACATCACCCACGTACAGTCACCCTCATACCAGCCTCTTGAAGAGTGGTCTCCAAGGCCAAGATCAACAGGGTTCGTTTTGATCCAATCAAACCCTTCAGACACCCACAGCCATAACATGACCTGTGGGCATTATGAAATCCTTTCATGTGAACCAGGACCAATACATAAAATTGAAAATACCAGGACTGTAATATATAGCCATGCACAACAGATGTTCCATTGGCACCCAGTGGAATGCTGGGAATTTTTCTCCTTTAAACCAATGAAAATATCATCAACAGGAGCTGTTCCTATGTGCTTGTGTATATCCTTCCTTGTTTCTATGTGTTTAGCCTAAACCTATCATTAGATATGTAATGATACACCCTTTCGCTAGTTTAAATCAGCATTTTTTCAGTTCTGGTGATCTATTCGGTGTGCATGAGAAAATGTGTCTGGGGTGATATATATACAACCTTGGCATATGTGTGTATAACATATATATGTATATATACACTATATGGACAAAAGTATTTGGCCACACCTGTTTTCAGGGTTTGGGCTAGGCCCCTTATCTCCAGTGAAGGGGAATCTTAATGCTTCAGCATACCAAGACATTCTGGACAATGCTATGCTTCCAACTTTGTGGCAACAGTTTGGGGAAGGCCCTTTTCTATTCCAACATGACTGTGCCCCAGTGCACAAAGCAAGGACTATAAAGACGTGGTTTGATGAATTTGGTGTGGAAGAACTTGACTGGCCTGCACAGAGCCCTGACCTCAACCCCATCGAGCACCTTTGGGATGAACTGGAACGGAGATTGCGAGCCAGGCCTTCTCATCAGTGCCTGACCTCATAAATGCTCTACAGAATGAATGGGCACAAATTCTCACAGAAACACTCCAAAATCTTGTGGAAAGGCTTCCAAGAAGAGTGGAAGCTGTTATAGCTGCAAAAGGGGGACCAACTGCATATTAAAGTATATGTATTTGAATACAATGTCATTACAGTCCCTGTTGGTGTAATGGTCAGGTGTCCGAATACTTTTGTCTATATAATGCATATACATATATATGCGCCAAGGTTACATTTACCACATTGTAGTCTGTTTCAGACAGCTGAGAGGAAAGAACAGGTGAAGAAAATTCTATGGTTCCTGTATGAGATGGCAGACTCGATACAATAGGCCATATCCATGTGATGCCAAACCCCATGTTTCACAACAACAGGAAAGGGGGATCATCACAGAATTCACCACAGCAGTACCAGAGACACAACAGGCCTCCTGAATTACAAATCACGATACATTTTTACACACTGAGCACAACTTTTCTGTATGTTTTCTACAGTAGGACAACTGTAGTGCTGAGGGCAAAACTATGCACAGACACACATAATGTCCAAAATAAAGATAAAAATTACTCAAACAAATCTTTTTAAAAATTATATTTTGAGACAGTTCATCCACTATGAGGCAAAATATGAACTTTGGAAAGCTGACTGACCTACACCTTATAGGGTAACAGGAAGCATAGAAATTCTATGGGTTTATGAATAATTTCATTTGCAATTCAATGGAAATGTTTTTACACTAATTTACCACTTTGCATTAATCTGTCAATGCAGACATTCTTTTAATGTGGGATTCATGCACAGAGACTTCACAGTGTTGTTTAATGTGAAATCCTTCTGCACTGCTTGCATAAAAAGTGAAGAAAAAGCTATTAAAATGAAACAGATTATTTTCACACAGAAATAAATTCAATAGAACCGCTTTTCCTTTAAACTGTCAACAACAAAGGAGGTATTTGTTCCCAAATTATAAGGGTGTAAGACAATAGCTGTGGTTCCCTGCTCCAGCATCGTGTGAGCCCATTGCAGGGTGAATCATTACACCCCTATAGGACTGTGTCCAAACATGTTACTCTCGGCTCCATAAAACTGAGGCGAATAGCTGTGTTTTGTATTGCTCAGATTCTGACACTGCCGCTGCGCAAACTCTTTAATCTTGCGAGGAGCAGTTCTGGAGTAATAACAGGGGGGCTGCCGCAGAACTCTCTCTGATGGCGGTGGCAGTGTCACACAAAGCCGGCCTCTGCGCTCTCTCAGGGCAAACGCGGCGTGAGGCTGCCCTGATCAGCGGAGACGGCTGTTTTCTTTCTGAGTCGCTGTGCGCAGGCCTCACCTGCTGCCTGTGCGACATTATCTTCTCTCTCCCTCTCAGATTGGATTACTGAGTGATAGGAGGGACGCCGAGATATTCGTCAGCGCAGATGTAGGTTTTCTTAATCGATAATTCCATAACAATCAATACTTTCGTTCATGTAAATAAACAAACAAATAAATAAATACACTGCCCCCTGCTAAGAGCTGAAATCCTCCAGTTTTATGATCTCACTCTGAATGTTTTGGACGACAAGCCCTCCCATATATCAGCTCAATCGTCACCCCCGCTGTTTCTCATTAACCACCGCCTTTTTTACAGGCCAAGCGCTGTAAATGCCGTTTGACGCCAATCGAGCGCTGGAGAGTCACCCCGATCGCAGATGTCACTGGTTCGCCTTTGCCAACATTTCCATAATTCACGCGAAACATTTTTCATATCATTCAACATTCGTCTGAGCAGATGTTTCAAAAGTACATTTTTCCATGCTGTAGTGTTTCCTTGGCCCTGGTGTTGGTGGACTGGTCCGTGTGCTGGTGATAGTTCAAACAGTTCACAGCTCACTTAACCGGGACTTGACTGCTTGATCTGGATTTGACATCTCTTGACATCTCCAGAAGTAATTTGTGTGTGTCGAAATGTGTCATTGAAGGTGTGTTTCTGCTAGTATATGTATACACACACACACACACACACACACACACACACACACACACACACAAACCAAATGGAAATGGCAGTGGTTTTCCACAACAGACTTTGCATGGGCCCTGGCTTAGAGGCATGTGTTAACGATGGCCAGGCACACACTAAGCGAGACCACTGACCAAACCTCAGCCGTCACATCACACCAGCTGCACACACATAGCTGCAGAGGCGTAACTTTCAAAGACCCGTTGTCGGAGGGAAATGACTTGTTAAAAGCCTTATTCACACTTTCCCACTGATGCGCATGGAATTGTCTTGTTGACAGAGACCTTTGACAGAAACGTGAACAGATTTATTGGGCAGGAGGCCATCGAGGGGGACGTTTTAACAGGTAGTATAAAATGAGGCTCTGTGAAGTTAGCGGGTCCATCGATCCCACAAACATTAGCCAGAAATATGCCCTCTACCTGCTTTGCAGCTTTTAAAACAACACCGAGACCACATGGGCTCCCTAAGAGGTCAGAGCGGGCTTACTCTGGGGTCTCTGAGACTTTGAGCCCATTCAACAAGTCAGCCTTAGTTTACTGCCATCAGCTAAGATGGGCAAGCACACCTAGGCTCTATATTTATGCAAGCAATTTTTGTCCATCCGCAAGCCCCCGAATATGATATGTAGTAGCCAGCTACTTTATGAATATGCCACTGTACTTCTCACTTTCGAAACAGTCAAAAACACTTCCCAGATTTTCTTATGTCAACTCTCCAATACCATTTTAAGTACTTTTTTCAACATATAAATGTAGCCTTGTAGTCAACATGCTAGTGATTTGTATCAACTCAGGGTTGTGTACTCTTCACTTGCATAAGATTTATTTATATTTAATATCTGTAGCTTTGAATATTTAATGATTCAATGATAGTGTAGGAGCAAATTCTCTCTTAATTACAGTGCATTTTAATCATTTTAATCTACATTAATTCGTTCATTTGATCAAATTTAGTGAGATGTAGCACAGAGGTGGCCGTGGACCACAATTGCAAAACAGGCTCTCAATTAGGAAAAAAAAATATTAAGATCGTTATTTTCTCAAACTGGATCAAACAGAAAATAATGCCAGCTTGATCAGAGCACCTGCAAAACCTCTTCCATACCTATAGCAAAACAAACCCAAATAAAAGACACAACCAGGCAAGCGCAAGTTCAACAGAATGTCGCTCTTCCTGCTTTATGTCAGCTCTTGACCAATTGGATTTGGTGGCGAAAGACCTTTCCTACACGTATGCACGAAATAGAGTGTTGCAGTGTTTGAACAGAAGAAAAAATACTGTGTACATTGTGTTCATTGTATACACAGCAGAATACAGTGTAAGTGCTTTGTTAGCTATTGTGAAAAATAGCCTCCATTTACTATATGTTGTATGAATCTTTTTTTAAAAAAGATGTCATCTGAATGAATAAAGCTGTCAATAGCTATAGATGTTATACATCTATCTGTGTACCCCCATAAATTTATATCTTTTACTTTCTCTACACTCATGGTCAAGTGCACATCATTTCTGTTCTGTTCTGAACATTTACAGCAGCTCTCTGTGTTCCTGCGGTCTCACAATGGCGGCACAGTTTTCTCAAGGTTAAGAGAGCCCCCTCTGTGGACAGGGGAGCATCTTTTTCTTTTCATGCCTTCATTTGGAACATGGGATTAAACACAGAATTATAATGACTGAAATCCCACTTATCTTTGACGGTACTTGAGGGATGCAAAACACAGCACAGAAAAGCGTGGGAGTCCCATATAGATCATTGAGCTAAAATTTGCAGACGAACACACAAAACTCAAACGTGCAGGAGAGTGCACATGACCCTCCACCTCCAAGGAGAGTGCCACGCACAGCTTCCCCTTTGGTCTTCAGGCAGGTGCTTTGGGCCCCATTATAGTCTTAGCCTGAAAGGCCTCTGGTAATAACATCAGTGACAGGGACATTTGTTTTGGCCATGTTGCTCCTGGTCAATAGAGTTTCAAAAGAAGTTGCTTACTCTGGATTTCACCTTCTGTCTGGACCGCTGTCATAGTTTGTGTTATATTATGGTTGATCTTGTCATCTGATCAACCAGACGGATTCATCAGATTTGTACCGGGGTTAATTTCCCATTCAAATATCCCAGAGATTCACAGTGAAAGTGACCCGTGATTGCATTTATGTCATTTTAGTCTTGTTAGATGATTTCTTTATAATAATACATTTCATTATAATCACTGCATACAATAATGCAAAACACATACAAATAGCATTGTAAAAGTCGGCATCATAAAAACCTTTAAAAAACTCAATAACAAATCAAAGCTCACTCGGTGTTGTAATTTCACCCCTTAAGTATTGATAACAGCATGGATCCCTGACTAAGACATGCCTGTGCCTACAACGTTCTTAATTTTCTGTCCAGTGCACTGAGCTGAAAACAGCATTCCGGCCACCACTGTCTGTTTCGGGAATTATTTTGCTGTAATTGGGTGTAAAACAGGTGGCGCAGTGTTGACACTGCAAGAAACATCTGAAAAATGTGCTGCTGCTATGCAGCCGCCAGGCCAAAAAGCCAGATAGTTTGCTTTGACATTTTATCGTGCCGTTGCAGTATAAATACATGATCGAACAAAAGCACCCAGAGGCTGAGCAAATGGAGGACTTCTACACAGCTACTTTTCTTGGTAACCCTGGCCACAAATGTGGTCAGAGCCCTTAGGTCCTCATTACTTTGGTCTCTGTGCAATGCCTTCCCCCACATTTGTCCACTAAGGGGGGGCCCACAGAAAAAGGGGTGCCAAAGGAAAAGGCAAATGATTCCGCCATTCATAACAGGCTATTCTTTCAAACCTCCATTGTCTGTTACACTTGGTAATGTTTAGACACTGAGGTAATGTGAAAAACTGGATTATAAAACGTTGTGTAATCATCATACCAGTTTGAGCAATAAGTGAGAGCATAAGCATGTAAATATCATTCCGAAATGTTGTTTATCAGGCTTTTTCTTAACAAGATTCAAAACCTGGTTCTCAGGGGCTAAAATGACAGTTGAAGTGTTGGATTTATTCATCTCATAAATTCTTCAAGAAATTGAATGAACTGTGATTGTGATAAGATTTTCTGACATTCTGTTTTTGCTGAAATTGAGGGAACCAGATAACGGTTTCACAGTACATTCTGAGTCATTCGACTGATTTCAAATACTCGATGATCTGGATAAATTTGGTTTTGTTTTGGTGTTCTTCAGATTGACCAACTTTAGTATAATGCAAATGTACACGTGTCACAAAATCTCCATTACTCATGCATACGACTTTGCAAAACTGTGCCTTGTATATTTGAAAACCTGCATATTCATACACACAACCCGATCGTAGATTTACATAAAACTATCCATATGCAGCCTAAAGAGAAGTTTGCCAAATAAGCCGCACGAGATAGAGCAACATGGAGACGTTTCAGAGGTAAACCGGCAATTTGGTGCTTCTGCTGTGATTAATATTACCTTTCGTGTACTTGAAGAGCTTAGTAAATTAGGCTTGCCCTTGCGCTCTCCTATCAGTCCCGTTGCTCCTCCCTTTCCAAAACTCAGTGGCGAGAGTTTCCAGTTACAAGCCTCCCTGACTCCAGGTCACGTGACGCGATCTCCTCATTTAAAAAGAGCAAGCGTCTCCCCCGGTCCCATCAGAGGTTCAAAGTGGCAAACACCTCTTCGGTGCCAAATATGCGACTTTCACACTCTGACCCGACCTACCTCACCACCACGCCATTGTAAACGCAGGGGCAAGCAGCGGAGCAGAGAACTGCGACCGCAAGTGGACCCCTTGGGCTTACAGACCTGTTGACAGACGACTTGTCCTTTTTTAGATCATAGTTTCTATTTTAGCTTTGTGCAAAGTCTAACTTTAGTCTTTAAAACGTTGCGGTGTCATCTGTCATCATTTATATTAGTATGGAATTAGGTGCCAGAAACGTACTCAATGTCGCTGTTATTTTGGGATGCGTGATCATCTCCAATAACTTGCTACATCCAGTCGGAGCCTACCTCTACAATAATCGCTATGCTGGGTAAGTTCCGTTGATCATTCATTCACTTGTTTTTATTGAAATGTGTCGTTCTTTTCTGTGAAGATTTCTAAGTCAAGCCACTCATACTTTTTATTCGTTATTTTCAAAGATGTTTTAAAAACTAGTGGTAGTGAGCTCTTCTTTTGGAATATAATCAACCCGAACATCAGGACATTCTTATCGCATCCTGGCATGTACTGGTTTTGGTCATCAAAGGATCTTTCCATGGAGAACATTTTGCTATATATGGCACGATGAATATTTCCAGGTGGGGGCACAGCGAAAATCACTCTGCACCTGCGAATGTACTGACGGTTTGCCCATTTGTATAATTTAGCGGTTTGCAGATACAGTAATTGTGTAGTGTTGAATAGAGTAAAATGTCAAATAATGCTTCATATGAAAACCATAAAAATATTTGCACATGGAATCTATGGAGTCAGATCAGATCTCTGCGCATGGGGGAAGGATGATGCCTTTAATTCTGTATGTTAGTGGCTGGGTGGGTGGATTACCACACCTCCACAGCATACTGGTCTCAGTACATAAAAAAGATGCACATGTTAAGGAAAAACCTTCCCTGTTGCTGAGAGTATGTGGAAACAGACTCATAACACTACGCAGCCTTGCTTGATAGAAAAACATCAAAACCGGGGTTGCCGAAGTTAGAAATTATGGTGTGTGTGTGTGTGTGTTTTGGAGGGGAGGGGGGGCAGGGGTCAACAAAAATTGAGCTTCTAAAGACTGGGCTTGAAACTTGGAAAGTGTTTCTCGGCCATAAAATCTTCTCAAGCCACCCTCTGAACTTGTCCTGAAGCATGAGTGCTCACGTTCTCTCCCTGGCCAGTGCACACAGACGGCCCGACTGTGGCCGATGTGTGGAATGCACGGTGACCGGCAGTCTCCTGGGGTGTCTGAGGGGGCATGGAGGGGCCGCTGTACTGGAAGGCCCATCCCCATCCCCTGACTCCACGCCAGCTCCATCACCCCACCCAAACCCGAGCTGCCTCATGTATCACCGCTTTTACAAGCTGAAAACCAAGGGCAAGAAAATAAAAAAGTTCCCCCCAGACATTGCAGGGAGTTATGGAGCTAGTCCTCCATAATCTGGCAATCTTTTGCAACTCTGCGATGAGAGGCCAGTCTGAACTGGTCAAGGGAAACGGTCTCAGTTGTCAGTGACTCTCCACTGAAGTTAAACAAATTGTTGGTGTGGCCTTCATTATAGTCAAATTGTTCCTGAATTAAATCTGCTTTTTTGGTTGAATTCAGTCCCTAGGGACATCGTTGGCAGATATCAGTGTGTGCTTTGTCAAACCTGGATTTGCACTTATCTGACTTTTCAAAGATTCATGTACAATTTTTTTTGTTTGTGATATCATATAATATAATATAATTGTAATATAATCTATGACTATTTTGTCTGGAAATCAATTAAAAATGTCAGGACCAAAAATGCACAATATTTATGATTGTGATTATTATGATAATGTCTGTGATTCTGCCTGAAGTAAGTTGCATTTTTGCATCTTCTGAATGACTTTAGTTTGGTGTCCATGATATGAAGTTTCATAGTGAGATTGCGGAACAGCTTTTGCTAAATATTACCATACCATACAACATGTAGAGAGTCATTGTTCTTCACATCTATACATTAATAAGAGAAATTTACAGCAGCTCTCAGTTTATGGACAATATGGTGTCTTTATGTTTCTGACCTAATGTAGTCTTAAACTAACAATGTAGTAAACTACCTGATAAGAGTCCTCTTTAGATGACCACATGTTACACTGTTTTGGATTTTGGTCAGCGGGGTGGAATGGTCATGCTTCTGTCTACTTAGGTCTCCTCTGTATAAATGCTAATTTTGTCAGATCCTGACATTCTTTCTCAGAAAATCATGCCATCTATGCAGGATTTCATAGAATGTCTGCCAGTGGTTGTACATATAGCTTGCATTCATTTACATCATAAACACATAAGGAGCCCTTAGATCCATTTCTTATTGCTGTCATCATTGCTGAGGATTTCATTACACTTTCGTTACCTTCTTGGGACAACTGGAAGCAATTGAAAGAAAGTAATCTAGAATGAAAAGTAATCCAGAACTGAGCCACATTATTTTGATTGTCACTATGATTGATGCCCTTAGTCTGTTGGAACACATACAAAGCAATGAAAGGCATTTCCTAAGACAGCCCCTGTTTTTTCTACATTCACGTGTCATAGATGCTAGCACCCTGATTCAATGCCCCTTAACCAGACACGGGTTCCCAAATGTGGAATACCATGTGTGAGTGTTTTCTTGACAATGCACTACATCTGAAAAAAGCAACACAGAAACAACGGTCCTGTACAACAGGAAGCTAGTAATACTACTGAGGAAGAAGAACCAGCCCTTGCTATGTGTCACTTAAAAATGCCATAGCACTTAAACATATTAACATTACTATAAGAAATAGTGAAACATGACTGTACACTGATATGAACCGTCAATGATTTCAAGTAATGTAAAATAGTCTCAATATAAGCACTGTAAATGCATGTTGGAGGAATTCTTGTTGTGTAGATAGCTGGCTTTTAACATATCTAACTTTTCGGCTACATACTGTAGCTAGCTGGCAAAGGGGAAAAAAAAACTCATTTCTCTTTGGCAATAATGCTTTTTCCACCCCGCTGTTGTCTTTTAATAAAACAGTAGTTTTGTCACCCACAGGGAATTACAAAGAATAGGCCAACCACATCCATTGTGTGTGCCCTACATATCTGCACATATTTTAATAACTCATTTACTCCTCTGAGGCATTGAGATGCAATTTCTGCCTTGTATAAATATTTCTTCTTGGTGTAGCTGAAGTAGTCAACCAGACAGCCTGCTTTTTGTTTCACTATTCAGTACATGGGTCAGAATATTTGGGATTTGAACTGTAGGTTGGTGCTTTAGCAGTACAATGTTTTCCTTGTGAGGGAAAGAAAGAATAAATGGTTCCATCAACCATCAAGTTAAACAGCTGTGTAAGGCTAAGCTACACTTGAATTTCCCCAAGATGAACACCTCCCAGTTTACTCATCACCTGTCTTGAGTCAACGTGTTTTACTACCTTAAAAAGCAAAAAAGTGTTGCTTTGTTAAAGCCACATTGTCATCATTGGACCAGCGATCAAGCATTCTAGTTTGTCTGGGAGGGAGCAACGAAGAAATAGTGATACCAACATTTAACAATGGTTCAGACCGAACAGGTCATATTGGAAATGACATCTTTTCCAGTCTTAGTGATCTGAATGATCCCTCTGCAACAAAGGCTTTCCCTGAGGATTTTAGGTCACTCTCTCTTTCTGCTGTCTCATAGAAGGCCTCCCAAAGACCAACGGGAGCTTTGAAAAGAAACCGCCACAGTTCTAGCTTTTACCCCATTCTTTACAGATATGTGCATGGTTGAGGTCACCTACTCGCAGAGCGTCTATTGGGGACATTTCTCATAGCTTCTGAAGTCTGGTGTAAGGCCTTTTGTTCCCCCCTCATTTCACCCATGCTTGGTCACATCCTAAGCTTTGTTGAAGGGGGCCATGACTTCCTGTGTGGCAGCAGGAAACGGCCAAGTGGAAAGAGGAACACAAAGAAGGGGAGAAGAGCAGAGAACGACAGACAATGGGTCTCGCCATAAACCTAGGGGAGGTGTTAATGATGCGCGGGGATTTGGGGCAAATGGTCTGTCTCTGCTGTTAGGAGTCAGTGAGAACCACAAGCGAAAATGTTCACATTTGCATTGTGAATACTGTATTTGAAAGCACACTTACTTATCTTATGAATCAAGATCAAAAGAACACCAGTGCTGTTTTTAGAGAAGTTGGTCAAACATTTTGTTGGATAAATCAACCCAATGGAAAGTATTACAGTGACTTTGAAAAGAGATAGCATTTGTGAAAGAGATGTAGTAAAAGGGAGGAAAAGGTAGGAAAAGGACAGATATTCTGACAGGTGCTGTGTTTCAAAACAACATTCAGCTACCAAAAACATGGTGGTGGAGAAAATGGCCAAACGCTTTATTTATGCCCAATGACATTCAGAATGGTTCACTTACCAAGGCAGGGCACGTAGGCACCTATGAAATATACAAAACCTTATGTAGAGGCACTTTTTAGGAGGTCCCTATATACAACTGAACCTGAAGATGGCTCCACTGGCAGGTCTAAATCATGTACATGTAGCATTAGCGCCCGGGGCCCCCAATCAAATGTGTCAGTGGTGTTTGTAGCTGCCGGTGATTTAGTTTCCTGGAAGATGGCAGGATTGCCATGCGCCGTGATGCAGAGGACAGGCGGTGTGTGCAACGGATCCCAGCTCTCTGAAGGATTCCTATTGTGTGGCTTCCCGTGTCTTCAGCGGCATCTCGCACGGGGCAAAGAAGCGCCACATTCAGCGCCTCCTCACGTGTGTCCCAGAGTTCCGGGCAGAGTCTGCCCCAACATCCCCGCAAAGCACTGCCCCGCTCCTCTCACACAGACGCTGAATACCGGCCTTTGTCTTGTCTGTGCGTGTGTGTGGAACCCTGGAAACGCTGGCCACCGGGTAAACACTGAAGGCGGTTGCAGAAACTGTGTTGGTGTCTTGTCAGTTAATATCTGTGGGGATGACAGAAACCTCAACCAATCACCGTTGGTTCTTGGTTTGCCGTAGAATTGGTCATTGTTATCCTTAGCTACATTTGCAGTCAGGAGGAAGACTTGTGTTGTCTTCCATTGATGTTGAATTCTATGTGGTAACAGTGAAGCTAAATTTCAGCGTCAGTAAGCATACTACTTAGTGGGTTAAAACCAGGGGGCGTTGTTATGCCCTCCTTCGTAATGCAGTGCATTCTGGGTTACAGTAAAGTGTATGAGCTCTGAAGGAATCTTTGGAAACGAACAGAAAATGTGTTTCTAGTCTGCGCTTGTTATTGACAGAGTATGATGTCTTGATTCACTTACTCATAAGTGTTCACCCCAGCTGAGTGGTTTGAATAATTTCAGTTGGATTGAAATATTATCCCAGTGAAGCAGCTGCTTTTAATTGGTGATGTGTTCTAGAAACTGCATGTCCTCCTCATAAATATCCTGTCAAAAAATAAATGGTTGGAGGCATAGTGTGAGCAACAAGGGTCCTTGTTCAATGATCATACTTGCCTCCCTGGTCAGTCCATAGTACTCCTTTGATTGATGTGCTTTAAAAGATCACCAGTTTGTGTTTAGCATTTGGTTAGCATTTGCAGACTTGTGGTGGCAACTCATTGCGTATGCCGGTCTTTGTTTATATTCAATAACAACACAGCATGTACAACATACACAGAAGTTACTTACACATGGTACTTTTGGTTCCTTTCAGCAGCTGAAACAAACAGGCCCATTATCTTAATTAAGCTTCATTTATTATTTATGTATGGTTTTGGGTCTTTCTAAACAACTGAACAGCGAATTCACCTTAATTAAATTGAACAACAGTATTACCAAAATGCTGCATGGAAAATGAACAAAAATAAGACAAAGAAATACCTTTGTTGTGTCTTCATAGTATAGCCTCCAAAAAAAGTCAAAGGATTCCTGGCAAGTGAGCCTGACAGAGATGTCAGTTTCAGATCAGTTTTCAGTTATAGCTAAATCAATCCTAATAAATGTACCTGAATCCTAGTGAACACCCAATCTTACTCAGAGCAGGAACCAGTATATGTGTGCTAGGATTAGCTCTAAATTTCACAGACTGTGCCACTGTCAGTGATTAGGTCACACTTTAGGTTCATGTGTTGTGCCAATGTTATTCATTTAAGAAACTTGAAAGAGGGAAACATCGTTGCTATCAAACGAAATGGAGAATCAAAGAAAACTTCAAGGAAAACTCCTTGTATGTTTTCGAAGTCAGCTTTAGCAATATAAATTTGGATTAATTTAACGTCTGTATATGCATCTCAGATGTTGAACCACGATGAGCCTTTGAAGTGCAGATTATTTAACTATCTACAGAGCGTAACATTTCTGGAAAATTGATGTTTATGTGTTGCTATGTTACTATAAAATGCAGATGAAGAATAACAGCATCCAAATCTTTATGCCATTTTAATTAAAGGTATTATAAAACTGCATTGCTCTGGAACACGCAAAGCTCATTATGTTCACTTTTTACAACAATGGCTGGTTTAGGCTAAACTTAACAAGCTGATAAATGCCTAATGGTAACCATTCAGGTTTAAATCACTATTAAATTTAACAACATCACATTTAATTTGGGATGGTTTTGTAATTAAAGCTTTAAACAGGACAATTTGATAACGCTATCTGTAATCAATTTAACTTTTTTTCCCAGATGATAATTAAGCAGAAATGGTCAGTTCATGTACAACTCCAGGGTTTGTTCAACTGTCATTTAAATTGGTGTTTTTGTAACGTAAATCTTAAGCCAATGAACGTATTTCAGAAATAACTGTATTTTGTCAAAGCAGCTATAAAATCTAGTTAAACAAATTTAATTTATAAAAAGCAAATCCAACAGTGAAAGGGATGGTGGGGTTGAATCAGGGAGCTGCCAGTTTTTTCAGAAATTTTTCAGAAATGAATTTGTCATGCTTGTATCATAACATATACTGTATATCCAAATGGAAGCTTGAAATTAATTCTAGGTTTTGTGGTAGTTACTCAGAATGTACTGCATTTGAAAATGATACCCCAGAGGAAGTGTCCAGTTAAATATACCATATATAAGTCAATAGGCCTTACAAGGCAGTACATCCATCCATCCAAGCACTTTCCCTGACTTGTGTTTTCATTTAAGTCAACCTTTTGTACCTCTATTTTAAGCTTAGAGTAAGGTTTCCATTTCTGTCCCAGTAATGAGGAAGACGATTCACTCAGCAGGAGATGGTGCACTGACAGAGATGGCTCTTCTTGGCTCCTTGTGCATGAGCTTTTGATTTCTTCATTAGGACTAATGTGGCTTAATGAATGTCATTTTTCATAGCTTTATGAGATTTGTGTTAATATCTGAGCCGATTCAGTTTTTTGTGTGCCTTTCATTGCAAGGTATAAAGATGTGCATGCATGTGGTCACCATTCTCTGACCACAGTACAGTTTTTATTAAGGTGTCAAAAGTTATTGTAGGCCACTGGGCCTGTATAAATTATATAGACAGAGTGCATGCTGGGAGATGCTAGATTTTATGTTTTGAACCAAATTAAATCTTGGGTTAATTCTGTTTAGTCATGATACAGTATCGGTTTTTCTTTGCAGCTAAACCGGTTAAGGGTGGTTCCCAGTATCAGTGACAATTACTCTTCCCTAAAGCTTCTTTCATATTTGAAAGATTTCAATTAGTTGTCTTTAAAATTTATCCATGCTGTATTTATCTTTGTAAAAGGAAAGGTATTGTACTGTATTTTGATGTCAGGATTGCGTAATAATTTGGAATAAATGTAGGCCGGTATAAATTCTGAGAATGTTCAGAACTCTCACAGTATCGTGTGCATTACTGGGAGAAATTCATGCTGATTACTTGTGTAATTTAAAACTCCTTTGACAATGCTGTAATCCCATAATGATACATCATCAAAGATGTTGTACGGCTTGACCCCACGATCACATTACTGAACCCTTACACGCAAGTGGGCCACTCCCTTATCCGTGAACTTTTCTTGTAATTATGTGTCATTTTCCAGTTTAATACAAAAGAGAGGCATTAACATTGTAACTGTGGCAGAGATGGTATGAAGTGATGTTCATTACTGAAGTGGTAATAATCCTCCTGAATGCTGCCGTGCTTTGATCTTGCCATGATGTGTGTGAGGCACAGATTAGTGCAGCTCAACACACACGTGTGGAATTGCACAAGGAAGTACCCTGTCTAATCATCACATCCAGTGAGAGGCTGCCCATGGCACGGAACTCCATACGCGGAGAAAACAGCGTGTTAAATGGCGTGTAACAAGATCCACAGGAAGGGCTGTTAAATTAGCAGGGGAAGAAGTTAATAATAACAATGAATGTAGCCCCTTTTCAAAGATAAGCATGTGAAGGCCACATCATGTCAAAGGCTAGCCTGGCTCTTGGGCTGCCTGGACCATGTTGCTGAAGCACTCCCAGGTTTGAGCTAGCCTCTGCAAACCTCCCTTCCTGAGTTTCCCTCCCAGTCCGAGAGCACTTACATTTAACTGTGCATGTGGTTACTCAAACCATATAAAACACTTCATTCATATTTATGGGCATTTATTTCCCAGCAGCAGATGTGGAATTATCTACCACAGACATTATGCAGAGTTTTTCTGTTACCTCCAGCAGGGCACAGGGACGGCGCAGCAGTAGGAGTAAGGTTGACATTGTGGGGGTCCAATTACAAAATCTGAACCGTGTCAACAGTAAACACCGGCTTCATGTAACTTCTCACGTTCCCCCTAGAGCAGGTACTGGCTTGAGACAAGCCAGACATTTTCACGATCTGTTTTTTCACTTTTCTTTTCATACACTTTTTATTCAGTCATTGCTCTATGTGATATTCAGTCAGTCTCAGGTACACACAGAGAGGAGTGTCAAAATGTTGCCAGTCACAGGACAGGTCGGGGTGCTAGGGATACCGATCAGGCTAAAATACTAGCTGAGGCTTCACATGACCATTTACAGACCTGTTCTGCACTTCAGTCTGTATTTACTATAACAATAAACCCCTTCTTCATGTCCTTGAGAGCCTTTTATTGTTGCCCTTTAAATCGACTCACATTGAAAAATCCTTTGAGCCTCGTGCTGGAGCAGGGGGTGTCCTTCAAATACCTGTAAAAATGAAGTCGCCAATTTGTCTGAGTAGAAACTGAGGCAATGACCATTACTAAGGTAATTGCTACCAGAGCTGGACATGTCTAGGTTTTTACGATTGCTTTCCCATCTGTCCCTAGCTATTCTGTGATAGAGATATCTGGTTACAGGAACCACCCTCTTGACATTAGATTCTGTGTGATGCAGTCATCGGCACTACTGTAAAGGAGATGTGCTCTGATCACCCATGCTGTTTAAACAGATAGAGTCTGCGACAATCCTAAACAAATAAGATTACCTCTGATTGGTTTGCATTGTGTGTTACACTGTGCGTGTCATGTTAGTAGTGACTGTGGTGTTTTAGAAATGTGAAATACTGTATCTTACCAATGACATGTGTTATTTTATTCATCATTTGCATCTTCTGATGCTGTGCAAATCATCAGAGAGAAGGGCACTTAAAAAATTAAGGGCTGGAGGAACCAAAGACAACTTACTTCTTATATGATGATGATCAAGCATGTGCAAAATCCGGACAACCATCTGTATAACAGTGAAACTGTGATCACCTGGAATTGTGGTTGCCTTCTCAAACATATATAGTTTTTATTGCGGTTTCTGAAAGTGTTAAATGTTACTGTGGTCACATTCCATGTAGCTCCCATGGTTGAGCCTGGAGATTGTCTCTGATGAGATCTGCAGAGAGCCATTTTTCCTTGATCCGCGTTGGCTGTTAACAATCAAGAGTCAGCCACTTCTCCAGCTGTGCTCCAGAGCAGGTGGCCGCCCTCCTGATTGAAAGAACAAATGCTGCTTCATGTTGAGGTTTTTGAGGTGATGGGTTCCATCACGCAATCTGGAAATTGGAGAGTGCAGACTGCAGAACTCAGCTGCCAAGCTTAGGACAAGCTCCCCTTCCCCTGCGGTTTTACTGAGGCTCATTAGAAGCATTTGAGAGAGTTAATGTGGGGGAAAAAACTCCATTGAGCATAAGCTCAATGTAAATACGTGAGATTTGCATCAACTTGGTAAATTCTACTAAGTGACAAATGTTAGATTCGACATGCTGAATTCAGGTGCGTTTGTCTGTGTTCACGTGTGGTTGCTGTAGTGTCATGGAAATATAGCCAGTGAATATAAAGGTATAAAAGAGGGGTCACTGTTTCCACTCAGCTTAGAAAAAGAGGAGGCCTTCTGATCAAAGTTTGGTTTTTCATTTATATTTTCTAATATTCTTTTGTTGAACAAAATTCCTTGACCGTGCTCCTCTGATACTGCAGAGATCAAGTTATTCGAGTAACTCCTGTCAACAATGGAGAAGTTGAAGAACTCAAGAGACTATTTGGAAATTTGAAGGTGAGTCTGTCTTTTTGGTCTTACACATATTTCTGTCTTCTCTTGCAGATGAATGTCACCTCTAATGCTCCCAAATACTAACAGAGCAGTTTGTCAAATTCTCCCAGCTATGGGACAAGTTACATGTACAGCTTTCCCTACTTGCGGGCAAACTTGGAGTTATGATTGTGGGGATTATGCTGTCAGAAGTGAATTACACAGATTGATCTGTCTCTGCCAGATATTTATCCATGACAGAGTTTGTGTCCCTTTTAACTTCTGACATTAGCATCTGATTTATATACCTTGCACTTTGGCTCATTTTGAGCCTGCACTTGGCAACTATTATGAGATTATATTCACTATTTAATATTGTCTCCAGAGGAAACAATATAACTGTCTTCCAAGGTCCTGCCAAAGTGTTTTGTGGAAGCCAAGAGCTGCCTAGAGAACAGTGATTTAGTGTGCCAGTATTCTCAGGGAGGTTCCGGAACCATATCAGAGATTAGCGCCTCTGGTTCGCTCTCTGTTCTAGTGGAGGCCCAGGTATCTATGTGACCCTGGGAATCTTCGCTGACATCCATGTCCTGTTGCTCTTCATTCAAGTGTCCTGCTCAGAGTTGCTGGCAGTTAAGTGGTTTTGGTCAGCCCTTCTTTAAGTGGGATGATCTTTTTAAGAATCTGGGAGCTGAACCAATGAAGCTTCTCTCCCTTCCCTCGACTGTATTGCTTTCAGAGGAAAAATATATATACTCCTGGATTTCACAAAGAAGCAGAAAGGAAGTGAAGCAGCACTCACTGTTATGCACTTAATTACTCTATGTGATATCAGTTGTTCCTCAATAAAATAACCTTTTTAAACACACACAGCTGATTTCTTTAAGCTGCCCCGTTTCCTTAGGAGTCTCTACTGAATCCGTGACCTGATAAACATTGTTGAACTTGTCACAGTCTTGACAGAGCACCATAAATCCTCAGCACCGAGGCTGCATGTTGAATTCCAGTCACGCCTGCCAGCCCCCGTCTTCCAGTGGCACTCGGCGACCAGTGACAATGCAGGTGACAGGAGACTTCTCAGGACATCTCCAGAGCTGTCAGAGAGCCAGCGCAGTGCGCATTCAAGCGCTGTCACCAGTCCCGCTTGTCACAGGTAGACGTGTCACGCAATGGCGACTATGATCCATACGTTTCAGAAGCGAAGAGGCCCCTGAATTTCAGAGCCTGGCTGTATCGAGATGAAGAGCTCTCTGCTGCGCAGTCAGGGTTCGTCATCATCCTCTTTCTGCACAGGGTCCACTCCTTCGGGCCTTCGAGAAGCGTGGAATGGGAGCCACATATGAAAACATGTCAACGCAGCAGTGACAAAAGAGATTTCACAGTTGTTAGAGTCTACTGCGACGTGTTGCAGTGGGAGTGTAGCCATGCGGATGATAGGATGTGAAATAACTGGTGAAGATGAAAGCGGGAGGTCCTTCTGAAATGCCATGCATGCAGTTCTCAGCCCAGTCCCAGGCACATTTGGGAATAATTACACAGCAATGCTGGGCATCCTGAAGAACCCCCCCCCCCCCCCCACACACACACACACACACACACACACACACACACACCACCATCACCATCACCCCCCCTCCACCCACCTACCCCACACTGGCTTCCTTTGAACTCAGTGCAGAGCGACTGCAATAATGACTGTAACACGAAAAGGAGGGGAAAACAGTAAATATCCATCGCTCTGCCAAAGAGCAATCATGGAGAAAATGGGGCAGATATTTAGTACACAGAGAGCTGTCCAGTGGCAGCCCCTGTTGTAGTGGCAGTGGTCTAGAAAGCCTCAGGTTGGAGAACACAGGACCACACCTCACACAGAGTACGTCTGGATGCTCGGGAGGCTCAGGAGGCATGACCTGCTGCGAGGTCAATGAGATCATTGTCATTGACCTGCTGCTATTTGCTGGAGATTCAGTGTCAGCTTCAACATTCCAAGACTGACACTGAATCTCCAGGTCTATCAGTTATTCGGGTCTTTTCTTTTCACAATAATGTTGCCTTGAGCATTGAGCATTCTGAACATCTCTGCCAAACTACACATTGCATCCAATTGCACTGTACCAAATTAAGGACAACTGAAACCCCTACACTTGTCATTTGAATGTTTTATTAATGTACAGAAAACTCCCAAAAGCTCAAATTAAAGTTGTGTAAGCCCCGAGTAAGCTAAAACCAAAAAGATATTAATACTGCCAATAAAACAAGACTTTTACTGCATTGCGACATGGAAGACCCAATATAGGCAGGCACTGTGTGGCAGGGTTTATGATCATAGACAATGCCCAGGATTGTGTAGTTTGAGATGAGAAATGTCTGATGTGATACCTTTTATGGGCAGACAGCATCTAATTTGAAGGTCCAGTAAGTCTAGCTTTTGTATACATTTGGTGGCTGGTTGGTATCCCCCACTTGTAAAAAAAAAAAGTTTACTGGGGTTATCCCAGGGCTGTTGATGTGACTGTTTGACCATATCTGTAGACATACGCCACTGACAAAAAGATTTCCTTCTATAAATGTGCTTCATGAATAGCACTCACAAAAACATCAGGAGGAGCTTTTCCTATAAGTCTGTTTTATGAATAACAATAAACATCAAGTGAATCAAGGAATTAGGATGCATAAGGGACTACCTAGATGCAATCACTCAACCAAACAGCTAGCTGGTAAGTATATGTATAGCATTCACTTTTGTAAATGAACTTCCAAGAGACAAAATCTATGAATATATTGCTATCTGATGCCAGCCCACAAGTTAAGTTGAGGCAAGTACTCTTTGATTTACGAGAGCAATGAAAGGAAAGCAATATTAAAACTTTAAATCAGAGGTTTCTCGGGTTACAGACATGTCCTGTGTGTATTAAATAATGAGGGGAAGCAAAGAAAGAAAAGAGCAGTACAGTCCTGATGTTGCGTGAATGAATGAATGGCTGAAATGAAAGAAGAGTGCGGTCCTCAGCTCAGTTTCCCATGGGTTGTGTTTCTCCTGTACTGTTTGAACCCTACACTGCAGCCATTGCAAGCCCAAAGTGGCTCTCTGAGACTGCACAGTTCATTTAGATTAAATAGGCTATTAGCAGTGAGCATCTTTCTGGGCCTTTGGTGAAAGCCTGTATCATGCGAACATCCTTTAAGAAATGGGCTCAGGACCCTTTGCAAACCAGGAAGAAAATGTATCCATTAGCAGAACATTCGCAATCCTGTTAGCTTTTTCCTGCGCGAGGAATAAGAACCACCTGCTGTCCAATCCTGTTCTTTTGTCAATCAGGACACAGAATTTGATACCAGCCAGTATAAAGCTGAACCAATCCATGGGTCAGCAGGGGTCAACTTGAGAATTGCTCCAATCCACTATTTATTTTCACATGACAGAATGAACAAGGCTCAGAGATGTTTACTGTGCACTTGATGGAGGGAATGTTGTTCAGCGTGTTTACAATACTGATTATTGAAAACTCAGCCGGGCGCAGACCGCATGTATTTTTCACCCTCTCTCTGTTTGCATGAAAATTAACCACCTGCTTTGCAGATGCCGCATGCTTCTGACCACCTTCAGGCTGTGTGAGCTCATCAGACTGACTGGGTCATCACTGAAACCTAGTGGGGGCCAAGTGTTAATCTAGTGATGCATAAAGGGAGGCAGCCTTGGAGAAATGTGCACCACATGTGATAAGGCGGACACCCTGGGGGTGTTCAGCACGCAAACATGCAAACAAAGCAGCACCTTGCAACATCGCCGATGCGAAAGTCTTTTGCCCAGGGCTGCGGTTCCTTAATGATAGCTTTGAACTTCGTTTCCCATCAACACCTTGCTCATGGTTGCATGCTGCTTAAGGGTTTATTAATAAAATTATAAATAAATCAATAAATATGAATAAAATTGCATATTTTTAAATATTAACACATAACTCTTGAGTGAAATTACCTGTATTTCCCTGATGGTGCCTGTCAGTGCTGGCATGTGTGGTTTGATTTTGAAGCTGGAGCTGCACTTCCTGCTGGCTCCCTACCACCCCGAGCCAGGCTGAAAGGTGCCAGGGGTAGAGTGTGATCTGCTTGGGGTGGTGACTGTGAGATTCGGGCAGTACTGGAATGAGGGCAAGTCCCGAAGCCACAGCACTCCATCTCCGTGTCCTTCCACAGACCACACTCTCTGCCTCAATGCACTGGATGACGAGGCTGTTGGGGAATATATGGAAGGACTGGTATACAAGCTGCAATAAATAGGCTACCTAAGATATATAAGAAAAAGTGAAATTGGTTTAGCTTCAGTTTTGATGCGAAAAACACCTATGCATATAAATATACATCATATTTTTGTTTATGAACAATAATAGCAGTGAAGCAGATTCACAAAATGTTTGTGCTTTTGTGTACAGTAAGTACACAAGTTAGTAAGGTTTCATTTTCAATATTTCAACATTTTCAAGGTGGTAATCACATTATGTAAAGGTGTAAGCCAAAGACATAATTCATTGACTATAGCAAGCTAAATCTGTTGGAAACTCTTTGAACTTTTCACTCTCTGAACTTTATTTCCTATGAATATAAGGCAAAGGTAATAATTTAAGGTGTCAGTTACTGCCAGTCTGCTGAATATTAACACATAACTCTTCAGTGAAATTACCTATACTTGCTCACGGTGCCTTTGTGGATTACAATAGGGTTTTGTTATGTCCAAGAGACTGCTTTTAGAGTTTGCAGTTTTGATACAATTAGATACAATTAGCACTGCAGATATATACTACAGTACAGTATCAGGTATTCCAGTTAAAACAGAATTCTCTATTTTTTATGACATTCAGTTGCACGAATTGAGCTTCAAAGCTTCATGATTAAAATGCACACTGGAAACCTATTTTAAGAAACAGATGTTGCTCATGAAATCACTTAGATAAGCATACATTACTGTATTTTTCGAATTAATTTATAGACAAATGCTCCACAATAAGAAACATTTGGTATCTAAATGAAAACCTCTCAACAACATTCTTTTTTATTTTTTAAATGTAAGACTATTACAAAAGCAGAATATGATATGAAATGAATTTCAAAAAGAACATTCACAGTTAAAAGACAAGTCACTTTTCCCCACTCCAAATGACTTGGCACAATAGATAGTAAACCCATTGTGTGTATAATAGTGAATGTGACCATTCTCACCATATTACACACAGCAAAGCTAAAGCTAAGTACCGCTAATAATTGCTGTTTACAGAACTGCAGCACTTCAGTAATTGATATCCATTAATCTTGTTGCCTAATAGGCTGCTTATTTCATCCAAACCCAACTGTATAATCTCTTGGCAGGCGCTAAAAGGGGACTTTTGTGCTAGAAACCTCAGGTTAAACATCGGGCCTTGTGATGTGTGCGTTTGCGGGAGTTTTGCATGTGTTGTAAATCTGACATGGTTTTGTGGGTCATTAGCACCGTCTGAGCGCACCGCTGCTGTATTTTTCCCCCCCTAAGGCAGCGGCTGCACCAGCTGACTGCTGCCCTAAATCTCCTCAAAATTATGGATGTAGTCTGCAGGCAGTGAGGCACCCAACCTGTCAAAACTTTGACTGTGGAAAACAGCTCAGAATCAAAAGCTCCTCTTTTTATCCAGTTGTGCCGTGAGTCCAAGACAAACTGAACTCCGAGTCCTCCGAGCGCCAACTGGGGGGAGATGACCTGTTTATTAGCAAGGAGAACTGATTGCCATTCCTTCTGGAAAAAAAATGAAGATAAAAGCGATATTTACAAATATGGGATGCAAATGCGAGGATGAGGGCTTTATGAGATATTTCATGCCATTTTCAAACCCTGCTGGGGGAAATTATGGTGCCTGACTATTAGCAATGGATTTCAGGCGTTGGATATGTCTGCGCTGCCAACAACGTGATGCCAACTGTAGGATGGCCAAGCCTCATCTGACTGGCATGGAGACTCACTCCCACTAGTATGGTGGTCCTGTGTGCTGTTTGTTTGCCTAATGTTTACGCACTATGTTTGCCTAGCTCCTACAACTTCCTCTGGATGCTGGGGCGCTTTCTTAACCTACATCACTACAGAAGGTATATGTAGTATCAGACTGCCTTCTAGTAAAAATATCATACAGTTCTACAACTAAGCTAATATTATAATTTTTGTGTCTTCAGCACCATACCCAGAATTTATAATTGAATGAATATGTTTGAACGTTATCCGTAGTCATCACAGGCATACTGATCCTAAGCTCTAATGGGCCAGGTGAGTCACTCTGTGGATACCTCCTGGTCCCAGAAGAACACCCTGGTCTCATGCTGCACGGAGCTTGTTTGTGCCTCTCATACATTGTGGACCTTAATGACTGATGTCATCACAGGGGACCCAGCCCTGATCTCTGTTACCCAGGGTCCTGCTAATTAAATTCAAACTGACCTCTGTAGGTACGTCTTTGTCCTTGACATTTTGAGTAACTAACTGAAGCAATGTTTTCCACTTTGGCAGTACCTACATAATACCATCACCTCAGCAATTTCTGATATTAACAAGAATATATTGTGCATGAATTGAAAAAATGTATTATTTCATTAAATTTGTCACAGTGAAGGACAAATTTGGGTCAAAACCCATGACAAGGGTGGTATAGAGTCTTAACAGACAAGCCGGGGGGTGTTTACAAATATTAGCAGACAAATGCCTCACCTTTTACTGAAGAGATTTGTAAATTTGTAATTCTACACAGTTTCTCTTTTCTTATCAGTCATTCTTGTCAAGACACAGTAGAGCAGTCTGTATTCAAAGCATACAGTTTCCGATTAGCACAGTGCATTAGCAAGAATGCACAGAGTGAGCAACCACATGGAGATAACTTATACATTATGCATTTACTTGCTCGTATACAGTAGCAGCATTGTGAATATGCTGGAAAATCCTGATACAGAGTACAAGGCACAACTTCCTCTGGATGCTGGGGCGCTTTCTTAACCTACATCACTACAGAAGGTATATGTAGTATCAGACTGCCTTCTAGTAAAAATATCATACAGTTCTACAACTAAGCTAATATTATAATTTTTGTGTCTTCAGCACCATACCCAGAATTTATAATTGAATGAATATGTTTGAACGTTATCCGTAGTCATCACAGGCATACTGATCCTAAGCTCTAATGGGCCAGGTGAGTCACTCTGTGGATACCTCCTGGTCCCAGAAGAACACCCTGGTCTCATGCTGCACGGAGCTTGTTTGTGCCTCTCATACATTGTGGACCTTAATGACTGATGTCATCACAGGGGACCCAGCCCTGATCTCTGTTACCCAGGGTCCTGCTAATTAAATTCAAACTGACCTCTGTAGGTACGTCTTTGTCCTTGACATTTTGAGTAACTAACTGAAGCAATGTTTTCCACTTTGGCAGTACCTACATAATACCATCACCTCAGCAATTTCTGATATTAACAAGAATATATTGTGCATGAATTGAAAAAATGTATTATTTCATTAAATTTGTCACAGTGAAGGACAAATTTGGGTCAAAACCCATGACAAGGGTGGTATAGAGTCTTAACAGACAAGCCGGGGGGTGTTTACAAATATTAGCAGACAAATGCCTCACCTTTTACTGAAGAGATTTGTAAATTTGTAATTCTACACAGTTTCTCTTTTCTTATCAGTCATTCTTGTCAAGACACAGTAGAGCAGTCTGTATTCAAAGCATACAGTTTCCGATTAGCACAGTGCATTAGCAAGAATGCACAGAGTGAGCAACCACATGGAGATAACTTATACATTATGCATTTACTTGCTCGTATACAGTAGCAGCATTGTGAATATGCTGGAAAATCCTGATACAGAGTACAAGGCACCATCAGCTGTATTTTCCCTGTGTTCACATCTCAGTGTGTTTTGGTTGTAGGGCCATGCAGGCCTGAATCCTTGATGGGACACTGTGACAGAGAGAAACCTTGAGAAAGGTTCTTACACTGATTATTTTTAATAAGTATTCAGCTATATAAACGTAGAATATGTAAAATGCAAGCTGTGTCAGATGTCCAAGATGTTCCTTCGGGGTATGGGGTTGTTCACATGCAGTGCGGAACCTTCATTTACATCACATTACGGTATGTGTCCCATCTGAGACATCCCCCATTCTGTAAGCTGGGACAGGGAGCTCGTTTGACCTAATGCCTACTAGAGCGTTCACTGTCACTCATGTGTTGGGTGAGAGGAGGCTGTGAGTGATGTTCTTATTGCATTTTTTGTGTAGCAAATATAAAACTCACTGAATAGACTTGGCTTAGTCTAGGGTGTCCCTTGCGCTCAGTTTGGATGAGGGTTGAGACGGTCTGGGATTCTCTCACTGTGACCCAGATTCTCTCTTCTGCTCCACAGGTGGACCTCTGGCGGCCCAACAGTGCCGCCCTGATCCGCGAGGGCAGCGACGTGGATGTGCACGTGGGGCAGAACGGCACGCGACACCTCAAGGCCCACCTGCAGCACTCGCACATCCGTCACAAGTAAGTGCCCACCCCCCACCCCCCAGCTCCCACTCCCCAGCCCCCTAAACACCCCCTTCCAGGGGCTGCTCTCTCATTACAGGAGGGCGTCTTCCCACATACCGGAACAACAGCATCTGTTTCCCAACCACTGTCGCAGGATAGCCGCCTTCCCATGCAGAATTGCAGAGATATGATTTGCACATGCGGGGGGCTCCAGCCCCCCTTTTGTCAAAAGGCACTTTCATCTCCCCTCTTCCCATCATTCACCCCCAATCAACAGAAATGATGGGGTTTTATCAAAGACGCCACAGCAAGAGAAACTCCAATTGCCATCTGTGCCCATAGGGTGTTTTTTTTCCTCTTCTTCTTTGTCTGAATCTATAGCTTTGCTTTGTATTTATCGTATGTATATCATTTAGAAGCAGACGCCTTTGAAGTGTAATCTGGGGAGTTATGAGAAGAGCCACTCTGGGACCTCTTTCATTCTGAAAAGCCATTGTCCTATACCATGTCACCCGAGGCAATAATGCTCATTGGTATTGGTGCATTTATGGTTCTAATGTTTATGTCAGTTTGGGTGGCCCTTGTTATTTACTTACCAATAAGTTGCTTTTTTACAGAGGAACAATTCTGTACTAGCCCAGTCACTATCATCCTCTGTAGCCCTCTACTGCCTTACAATGGTGAAAAACAGAGACGCTTCTCACATGAAAGAAATGGTCTGTTAAATGGATGCATTTTTGTCATCATAAGTTCTGTCAAAGCATCAGACAGTCCCATGGTTAACTTCTTGACAATGAATTGCACATTTCAAATGGGGATTCAGGAGGGGCCAATGAGATGGCAAAGCATTGTTTGATACATTGTCTTTATTCTACTTCTGGCAATTTTCTTCAGATTGCCTCTGCAGGGAATGCACTGGCAAGCCATTTCAGAATACATCTCTGTCATCTCTGAATGGGCTACTGCCTCTGTAAGAAAAGAGGATAAGCTTTTTCAGACCCTAACAAACGAGCTGGATCATAAATTTGCACTGTATGAGGCTAGTTGCATCTGCATACATTCATGTGACCACCTATCAACAGCTAGAGAACCTAAAGGGTTTGATTTTTCAGAATGTTGTCAGTTAGAAGTTACAGCTTGGTGAGGGATGACCACCTCGGTCAGCGGCAATCAAGCATTCAAATTATACCAGAGCAAAAGATGATACTGCTAAGGGAAAATGCGATATTTTGGCTCCCTCAGATCATGCATTTGATGTTAAGGCTCCTTCTCATGTCTTCTGCAGGGTTCTCATCTCCAATCTCCAGTCTGAAATTGAAAAACAAACTGGATATCGGTCTTCCAGAAAACGGCGATCAGAATTCCAGTACGACTACGAAGTGTACCACTCTTTGGAAGAGGTATTAGGACGTATTGGGAATGATGTTTAATTCATATTTGTACATAAAAATTATTAGTAATCTGCATAGTTCGCAGGAAGGACAAAATCAAACACAGAGGAGCCAGACAGTCAAGAAAAGTGACATTCTATTTTAGGCGTTATATATAAAGCAGGTTTTGGAGGCAACCCTGTGACTAAATGTTTTATCTTAAATCTCATGTCACAGTAAAAGCAATAGTTTAAATTCAACGCTGTATGTGTGAACGTGTGACAGTATAGACAGTTTTTACAGTTAAATGAACACTAATAGCTTTTGCTGCGGTGCACATTTCTGTCCACGATGTAGATTCTGATGTTTTCCAGATTATCCAGTGTAAAGCTAAAGTATTTCTCAGAAGAGGTATGATTACCTGTATGGTAAGCCGCCCGACATCTTTTAAGTCGGTCCCCTAAAACCAGAATGTTGTTTTGTGAGTTGTGCGAGTTCTGTTCCCCATCGCTGTCTCGTGTGCAGACGGAGCTCCGAGCCATTTCCTTTGCCGGTGCAATCAGGCCTCTTTGATGTGCGCGTTTGCATTCAACATAGGCAATCGTGAATCTATCAAGCGCCAAGGCCCTGTGCATTCCTGAGTCTGACAACAGGATCCAAGAGCGCCACAAACCCCTCATTACGGGGAGCTCGGTCTCCCTGACACAGAACTGCAAGATAAGACCTCCGATCCACAACTGGGAGGCTGCCTGCACTGCTGTTTCCTCCTGTCTCGGCCTCTGTTTACACAACAGCTCATCAGAGGTACAAGGTATGCGATTGGGACGAGCAGTGTTTTGAGCAATGATTCATATGAATCATGAGTCATCATCGAATGCTGTTCAGCCAGAATCGGGCAACTGTGTGGTGTCGACCGTGCGGAGCTCTCCTCTACCTGATGGTGCCCTCTAGTGACTCCGTGACCCTTATGCTTTCACAGAAAGCACGAGACCCCACACAGCATTTTGATCCTAGGCTGTCATTATGACAGGCTCAAAATATCTGCACCAGAGAAAACAAGCCACAACACTATGGAAAGAAGAGAAGAAGAAAAGCATTTAAAAAATGCAAATGCCTTTACATCTGTCTTTAACATGCCCGGACGAGAATGTGGCGATCACCACATCTGTAAAGGGGTTTCAGCTCAGACACCAGTGCTGGGTGCTTGGATGGAAAGTGCGGTCGCTATTGAAAACTGCGAAGGCGCTTGGCAGAAGTGGTTTGGTTAAAATGGTAATAACAGCTTCTAAATGAAGGAAGGCTAACACAATGAGAATTATGTGCTAGATCCCAGTGGAGCATGGTATAAGGGTAACAGCTAGTGCCGCAAATTGTGACATTTTTAATATTTTACAGATCTAGCTCATAATGGTTTAAGAGTTAAGGAAGGCTTTGAAAAGCATAATTGGCCCCATTGTGTTTCATTATGCCTGACCCAATTTGTCTCTCTCTCTCCCCTCACCAAAAGATTCAGAGCTGGATGTTTGAAATGAACAGGACCCACCCACATTTACTGGACATGTTCTCCATCGGCAGGTCATTTGAAGGAAGGCCTCTCTACGTGCTTCAGGTATGTGCAGTGTAAGATGATGCCTCCTGCTGGTGCAAGGCTAAACACTGCACCTCAGTGGACTGACCTTTGTCTACTCCTGTCAGCTAGGAAAGAGAACGCGCTCCTACAAGAAGGCCGTGTGGATCGACTGCGGGGTCCACGCCCGAGAGTGGATTGGACCAGCCTTCTGCCAGTGGTTTGTGAAAGAAGTGAGTTCCTCTTTCCTCCACAATTCCATATTATCCCCTCTGTCCAGAGCCGTGACGGAGTGCCACAGCATTAAAAAACAGCTCAATTGACAAGCACTCTCAGCAGTCTGTCATAGATCTTCTAGTAATCCATATCTATTGTTCAGAGAGTCAAGGTTCACTTCAGCCATTAAGAAGAGCTCCAACAAAGAATGAATGCACCACCAACGGGCACACTAATCAAGAATGCATCCAAGTGGGCTGTGAACTAAACATGAGGACAAGTCCTTTAACTGAACTGTCTTGGCAATTTTAATCACATCAGCCATTACACATAATTAAACCAGATCAAATCTGAAATCTACTCAGACCACTTGGAAGTGTCTAGCCTGTAGTGTCATTGAGCCAGTCCTGTGCTTTGTTTGTCTGGGCACACTGTTATTGAAAAGAGTTTGTCCACACACACCAGGCGGTGACAATCAGTCAGACCTGCAAGGTGCAGTACCTCAGACCTACCACAGTGTGGCAGAGCACTTATGCATTTGGAAGAGATTAACCTCGACCTGAGCCTGATTAGAGGTCGGGCAGTAGCACTTCTGTCAAATCTGCTTTCTCTAATCCTATTCTTCAGCACCGTGTAGCATGAGGCTTAATTAATATTTTGCTCTGAATGGAAATTTGACTTTACAGTCAAATATGCCATTAAATATGGCATAATCCCCTGGGCTTTTGCTGTTAAGGATAGACTGGGAATCAGGGCACTTTCTGAGGTGTACGATCCAGCTCGTGTGGTTGCAGTTTAGAATCGGGGGGGTTGGTGGTGCTTGCAGGCTTACAGCTTCGCAAAGCATCTTCATGGCAGGCATACTTAGCTGTGGAGTTTAAGCCCAACAGATGCTTTGTAGTAACTGTAGGTGGTGACATTTGTCTCAGCGATGCTTCAGGGAGGATGTACCACATATGAACAGGTCAGGCATCTCATGGGAGATGTTTATGTGATATCTTGAGTGGACCACCAGACTGCAGCGAGCCCAAAATGCGACAATATATACAAATGTGTATATGGGTAGGTTTAAAATACTTGCTAAATTATGTCACAAATTCAGAGGAGGTAATCACATGTAATAATACCCATCACCGTTAATGCTTGTTAGGCAATTATTATTCAGAGCGAATCTCACACATGCACACATGAACTCATTGTAAAATCCTGGAAAAAACCAGGGTGCAGGCCAAAGAATTATTGTCATGCGGTCATCACCATGACAGCATTCATTTTCATTACAGGCCCTGCACTCTTATCAGTATGACTCTGTAATGCGAAGACTAATGAATCAGCTCAACTTCTACATAATGCCAGTCTTCAATGTTGATGGCTACCATTTCAGCTGGAAAACGGTAATACCTTGCTCCTTTTTTTTTTACTATACTCACTATATAAAGGAAATATTTTGTAAGTGTTAAAAAAAAATCATTTATGCATTTATTCACTCGTTCATTCTCTTCAGGACCGTTTCTGGAGGAAAACACGCTCTAAAAATCACAAATATCAGTGTCGAGGTGTCGATGCCAACAGAAACTGGAAGGTGAAGTGGTGTGGTAAGTTTCTGAACTGTCAGCCATATCAGGCTGAGAGAAAAGGTCACAGACCTAAATACCTCTCTTTTTTCACTCAGACGTGTTATGATTCAGCATATGTCTAATCTGTGAAAACCAATAACAACTTTAAAGGGGGATAGAAATCCTCAATAAAATGGTAGATACAGTACAATTGCGCTTACACAAGCCTGAGCAATTTACATTTTATAAATGTATTAATAAAATCAGATTTTTCAGAGGAGAGCAGACGTAGTCTAAACGAGCATAATCTGCAGTGCCCTTTAAAGCGAAACAGGAGCCGGCAGTTTCATGCCTCTTCCCTTTGGTGTTTGGAGCTGAGTCTCCTGGTGATGTGTCTGCTTAATTAGTGTAAGCTGTGGATTAAATGTTTGCGCGATGATGACTCCTTCCTTTTGATGCGGCTGCGGGGAGACTCTGGCTGTCTGCCGCCGTCGTTTGCAGAGTCGTCACTCGAGGAAGGTCTCTTCTGGTGCGGTATCAAAATTCAAGTCTTTCAAATAAACAGATTGGTATTTATTTGAGGAGAGTGTGCTGCACCGAATGTCTCTTGGGCTTTTCCAAGGTACCTGTAGGTATAATATGTACACCTGGAGCATTTTGTTTTGCAAGTGCATTCTTTTAATGTTCCATCACCACAGCTGATTTTTTAACTATATAATGACATTTTTCAGTTTCGTTTGCTTAGAAAATGTCCTTATCCCTGGCCACTTACACAGCTAATGTATGTCTTAGCTGTGTAATCTTGTATGTCTGGATGGTAAACTTAAGCAATTCAAGCACCATGTTCAAGCACAGAACCGCAGCGCCCCGCCCCAAGATGTGAACACACAAGCTTCTGGTAATGATGTCAAGCTCCTAACCCACTAAACCACAGTGCAGCCCTGTCAGATCACTCTTCTTTGGATTTTTCACAGCCCCCTGATACCGAGAGCTCTCTCTTCATGTAGACCGTGTAAAATATTTAGGTCTGTGCTTTGGGAGCCCCCGAGGGGCAGAGCCGTAAGGCACACACTCGCACTCCACAAAACTCAGCCTTCATTTGCGCAGGACATTAATTATGAAGAGAGCGTTCCATGACAACTGCATGATAATTATAGGTGTGGGCTGGTGTTTGCATTTGTCGTATCACGCGCAGCAGAGTGAGCATTGAGTGGCAAATTGGCCCTTTAATTAGTGTGGCAAAGGCAACTAGACAAAATGGAGTGTTGGATGGGTGACATCCGGGGTTGTGTTGCGTATGAAAACAGTCATACAGCGGGTGTTTGAAAGAGCAGCTCTCATATGGGGTGGCATAAAGACTCCTATCTCAGCAGAATCCTCAAGGCTCAGATTCCAATGAGAGGACTATATTGAGGAAAAGAAATGTGTAATTCACCCACTCATTTGCATCTCCAATAATTAATCTGGGCTATTGTTTACCTCACCGCTTGAATTACCCTGAGGCTGTGCTAAATTCCCAACTGATTAGCATAAACAAATAATCATTAGTATCTTCCACAAATTTTTTTTTCTTTTTTTTTTTACTGTGTTTTTACAAATTGCTAGCCACAAATAATGTTTACAGTCTATCCTGTGGGAGATTACTTTCTGTAACTCACCCATAATTTATCTGTGAAGGCTACTGAAATGTCATGTGTATCGAAGTACTCTCTATTTCTAATATACATATTCTTGTGGTGAAAACCATAGAGGTTATGCAAGTGAGAGAGGAGGACATAACTCAAGCTGTTTTGCACCACGAGAGTGGGTGGAGTTCTGTGACGAGATTTTCATAGGTCCCATAGGTAGAGCACTAACAGCTGGTTCAGGATGCATTCTGAATACTGAGGGAAGTATGTGGATGAAATCGGTAGGGAGAGCTTTGCAATCACACCGCAGAAGGCTTTCCTGCTTGTTGCACCACACGAGCGCCTTCATGCTGACCTTTCCCCCCCTGCTTTCTCCTCTCCTCACCAGATGAAGGGGCCTCTTCGCACCCCTGTGACGACACCTACTGTGGGCCTTTCCCAGAGTCTGAGCCCGAGGTGAAGGCCGTTGCCAAATTCCTGCGGAATCACAGGAAGCGCATCAGGGCCTACATTTCCATCCACGCCTACGCCCAGATGCTCCTCTACCCCTACTCGTACAAGTACGCCACTATCCCCAACTTCAACTGCGTGGTGAGTTTCAGCCCAATCTTCGAATGGACCCATAAAATGTGCCCTCCACATCCATGCTTTCGACCCCAGTCTTGTGAATGAAGTAACTGTGGTTGCTGTTTTTTGAAATATACAGCTTAAGCACATTTAGGATATTGTTTAACAGTTAGTACATGGCCAACAGCATCATTGATCACAATTAGTCCATGGTGCGGTTTGCATCACATGACTAAAATGGGTTGCTGTGTGCATGGTCGTCCCATCAGTACATAAAGAATTCACTTGTTTTTACAGGAATCTGCTGCACAAAATGCAGTTACTGCCCTTTACTCAGCTTATGGGGTGAGGTACAGATATGGGCCTGCCTCTACCACACTCTGTAAGTCTTGCGTACGGTCGTATGATGTTATTGATTGCAAGAACGTTTTATTTCTATGTTAATACATTATTTGACAGTTCATATCAGTAGCAGTTTGCCTAATATTTTAATATCTTGTCATTTTACAGTCCTTGTTATCTGAATTTTTCTAATTTTCACATAAATCAAGCCGTCCAAAAATGTTCTCAGTGTTCTTTCTGTTCCGCAAACTCCTGGATTTGAAACGGGTCGCTGTCAGAGTGAGTCAGATAAGCTGCCGCATGACAGGGTGTTGCTCTGCCTCTGACAGACGTGAGTTCTGGGAGTTCCATGGACTGGGCCTACAAAAACGGCATCCCCTACACCTTCGCCTTCGAGCTGCGCGACACCGGCTACTACGGCTTCCTCCTGCCGGAGTCCCTGATCAACCCCACCTGTACGGAGACCATGCGGGCGGTGAAGACCATCGCCGCAGGCCTGCTGAAGAAGTGCACCAAGTGAACCCTGCCGCCGGTTCTCCGTGTCCACACGGGTTCAACACTGACCTGGACATCAGCAGTGTCACCCTCAATGGCGTGGCCTGTGGGTCGGGAAAGTGAGGAGTCTATCTGAACAGTGGTTTTACACACTGTTAGCTACTTTAGTAACCCGCAGGTGTATTTTAAGAACTAATTTGCCTAGTAACATTTAAGGCTCTTTTCTAATGGAGTCAGTCTGATTTAAAAAAAAATCCATGTATATGTATTTGTATGTATATGTATATATATTGGTGATGGGTTATCCTCCCGAGCACTATGTTGTTGACCAACATGGACACATCACAAGGGTTTTGGTTATATGTTCATTCTGTTTAACATTAGGGCCAATAGTAGAAGTGGATTGCATAAACTTACGCAACCCTCAGTCAATATACATTTAATTTAATTGAGCCCTTAATTTTAATATTATAAAGGTGACAGTTACCAAAGCATGTTTGTGACATATTCAGTCATCTTTTGTACCAGCAACATCCAAGCTCTGTGCAGCATTTAATTCCATTAACAAGGTACGACAGGTAAACTCAAGCACTTGAAAACTAATCCCAGCTTCAACTGCATCTTTCATTCACTGGCACATTTTTAAGATTGAGTAGCACTTTTAAAAGCGTAAACTACACCTCCTACGCATACCTTTTATTTCTGGCTGAATGATGATCTAATATCCTGATATAGCATGAAAATGACAGTTAGATTAAGTATGACGTGCAACTACTCCACAATTTTACAGCGACAAAGTCTCTTTTGGCTTGTTGGAAGCTAACATAACAAAGCAAAGCCACCCAAAGTATGATTAATATTGTTCATTCAGACTTTTGGTCCTCATCAGTTGTAGTAGAGAGATCCATGTCATGCTTTCGGTGTGATAATGTTTGTGTATATGTTTGTTAGATTGTGGAAATATGCATTAAACCAGACACATGGCAATTATGAAATTGCCGGCACGCTATTACTCCCATTTAGCAAGGATTTTGTCGAGTAGCATTATGACGTTGTATTGAACATTTTTTGCTGATGTTTTCTTTAAATACTACTTTACAATAATGAGCACTGCAGACAATAATCAGTTTTACTGGTAAAGGGTGTAACTAAAGGGCTCTTCATTACAGTGAATGTAGTCTGGGCCCTCTCCATGGATTCTCTGAATTACACTGCAGTGATTCTGGCACTCTACAGATCTCTCTTAGCAATAGACACTTTTCATAGTCCTACTGGCTCCTTCTCTCTGCCTCACCAGCAGACCCTGCTCACCGCTCTCCCTCTCCCTGCCTCACCAGCAGACCCTGCTCACAGCTCTCCCTCTCCCTGCCTCACCAGCAGACCCTGCTCACAGCTCTCCCTCTCCCTGCCTCACCAGCAGACCCTGCTCACAGCTCTCCCTCTCCCTGCCTCACCAGCAGACCCTGCTCACCGCTCTCCCTCTCCCTGCCTCACCAGCAGACCCTGCTCACCGCTCTCCCTCTCCCTGCCTCACCAGCAGACCCTGCTCACAGCTCTCCCTCTCCCTGCCTCACCAGCAGACCCTGCTCACAGCTCTCCCTCTCCCTGCCTCACCAGTAGACCCTGCTTACATCTCTCTCTCTCTCTCTCTCTTTCTCTCTCTCTCTCTGCCTGCCTCAACAAAACAACCTGTTCACATTTTCCTGTCCCTCTGCCACAGCAGTGGACCCGGCTGAAAACTCCATGCCTTCCTAACACAGCTGAGAGCGCTGAGAGCCCATGCCCCCCGGCCTGCAGAGCTGAAGATCCTAGGTGCCATGCACCACACGTTTCTATAGATAGATTTGAGAGGAAAGGTCGAGCTCCTTGGAGCTGGGATCTGCACTGAACCTGGAACAGTCAGAGCAATAGCAGGAGACTATCAGATAAATCCACACTGAGAAATTGAAAGTAATTTGTGAGCAATCAAAGTCTTCACAGGAGGCTATTAACAAAGCAATTCTCACTGTTAGCATACCCAATATCCTCTTTTGTGTTAACATTTGTGTCTTTGGGGGGGGGGGGGGTACATTTTTGTGAACTTTTTTTTCAAAGGGAAATGTTTACAGCATCTTACAAAAGGTATGTGAACTTGGTTTTCTGTTGCATACTGAGCATTTTAAAGCAATATCACATACTTTTGCAAACTAAGCTTTAAATGAATCTCCAAAGGTGCTAAGATGTACATTTGCATTCTGTTATGTGCTGATATGTGCATTCTTTTGTATCTGGTATTTATTTTATTTGATGCCATTTTTATGACCACAGTTGTTGTTAGCAGAGGCAGTGCAGTTGTGATGAAAGTAAAGTTTTGTACATTTTGACTCCATTCCTCAGTTCTTAAGCAAACTCCTCATTCACTGAAACCAGGTTTAAAAATTTAAGCCACAAAGGACTTACATAACAAATATCAAACATATAGATGAAAATCACATCAAAGGTGGAATTATGGTCAAATTCTGTTTGTGCAGTACAAACAGAATTATGACAGAGTGCTTTCTGGGCCTCTCTTCATCCAGAGGGCTTTTTACTTTCTTAATATTTAATCATTATGTATCAAGTACTATCACAATGACTCCGTACTGTAACAATTACAATGAAATTGGGTCTGATGGGTGGTGGTCCCAGAGGAGTGTGTCTGGGCGTCCTCTCTTCCTAATAAGTGTTTTTCAGCTGTGCCTGAACATCTGCGCAATACCAAAAAGAACCAAAAGGCTGCCCCTGTGTGCTGGCTGCACAGTGGCATGTCCAAAGCCATTTCTTAATCACCCTCATCCATCACTTATTAAGGGCAGTCCTTCAACCGTCTGACCCTGCTAACAACTAATAGAGGATTATGTGAAACTGAGGATGTGGGGGTGCACGCCATAGCCTCATTTAACAGGAATAGGAAGCCTGCTCGCTCACAATTCATATGAAACTCGCAGCATCAGGTGGGTCTAATGCGCAGAAAAAAGATGGGAAGTGTGAAAAGATCAAACGCGTATTTTAACGTGGTTAAAAGAGGGGATTACGCTTGGCTTTATTGTACTTGCTGCAATACGGATTTAACCAGGAGCTTGTCTTCTCACTCATATCTCCATACGCAACACATGTCGCTTGGCCTATGAATGTTTCCATCCAGTAAGAACATTATAAATTATAACTGCCTCAGATTTCACAATCAACCTCAGCATGCCAGGTGCCTTTGATTGGATACTTGAAGCACTCTGACCTAGATGGCTCTTTGCAGATTGCCAGATTTTTTTACATTCATAGACTACAAATTTATGAATAACTGTCCACAATGAGGCTGTCACTGGCCATTGAATGATACAGAGAAAGTAAATACAGCATTCAGTAAATATTCAGTGATGCACTACACGTGGGGGCAGGCACCAAATTCACTCTATCATGAGTCAGTATTCATCTTTTTCAGATTAATAACATTCTAAGACAGTCTTTCATGTTAGATCCAGCTGATTAAATAATAATAATAATAATAATAACATATGATAATATATCTCAAACACTGTTCCCAGAGAATAAATGAAGGTGAACAATATACCTGATCATAAAAGAAATTTTGCAGCACTGTGTGAATGATGAAGTTATCATCTGTCTCATGAGGAGAAAGAGCTCACTGGGACATTCAGGCAATTGATCAAGAATGTCATGGTAATAACTCCTGTTGTAATAAATACTGATTGGTTGTAGAGTTCAGATGCAGCATGTCATGCATTTTCTGTGGTATAACATTACCTGATTGCGGGTGACATTGAATGTAACACTGTACCACATCTACTTGTCACCTTTCCTGTCAGTCACATTCAGGATAACCAAAGAAAAGTGATGAACGGTTTTATGTCTTTTCCACAAATATTTTTGAGAAGATGTACTAATGATATTATTTACTGTCAGTTAATTTGTTTATTAAGGCATTGCTGCCTGGGCAGGTCTGCAAAGACCTGGATGTTACTGTACTGGTCCTCTTGGATTGTCTCACCACTTGACATACATCTACACCAAGGCAAACTCTGGTTTGGGAACTGTGTTATAGCAGATTACAATGATCATTATGACTATTGATTCTCTACCTATCAAACAAGACTAGAGTGACCTTTGAGTCTGCAGCAAGGGACATGAGTTCCAGCAAGCAAGAGTAAGGCTGTCAGATTGCTATTTCATTTGTATGGCTTTCTAGTGGCTTTGTGTGTTTGACCTTAAATGGAAACATTGTGGCTTCAGTCCACAGCTGAGTCATTCTCTGTCTGGTGCTCAACACAACAAAAATGGATTAGAGTTATGATTAGGTGAGGGACCAGCAGGCACGCTTGTGTGTTTAGATGCTTCACATCGCAGGAACTAGTCTAAGCCTAGACAATATAGGCCAGGGTTTCTCAACCTTTTTCCTACTGTGACTCACTTTTTTTGTATGCCAGTCATCCACGACCCACTAAGGGGAGAAATAAAGAAATAAATAACTGAAATGCCTCTTTAGACCTAGGCTACAGTACAGTATATGCTTATTATAATTAATTTCACTAAAACATACAAACATTTTCAATCATTAGGCAGACTATGAGACAAACTGATTTTTTTTTTTTTACTCACGTTAATTTGACACTTGAGACTACTGCTCTGAAATGATATCCACATCCAAGCACGGTGGAATTGGGGAAAGGGCGACATACGACATTCGAAAATACTATTAGACAATACTGTCGCCCAAATATTGCAATGAGCCTTTTATGAAGTGCACTTACGGGCTGCGCTGGCAATCCCCAGTTCTATACTCCTGGGGCAATGGGCAATTTGTACTAAGCTTCGCGTTCCTCGCGCAGGTTTGATCGCTTGCCTGAAAAATGAACAAGCGAATTTCGCACCATTTTTGACTACACCACGCTGCTAACAAGTTTGATTTGAGATTTCTGGAAAATGGGCATGGTTTGTATCCCTACTTGAAGGTGATTGGCTTTCGCCAGGCGGAATTTTCGCTCGAGTTGAACATTTTTAACTCAAGCGAACGCTCATTTCGCCGGTTTCGCGTCGCTCGCAGTTTCGCCGCGAACTCCGCCCATTCGCTTCCTGCCATTGACTTTTCATGCATTCGCGTCGCTCGTAAATTTCGTGTCGCGTTCGGTAAATCACACCAGAGAAATTCTCGCGACCCCTATAGAATGACCTGCGATCCACTGGTTGAGAAACCGTGATATAGACCATCCAGATTCAAACCATTTTCATTCCAATGTGAAATGAGAACCTCAACGACTAATAGAGAGATAGTCAGCAAGCTGTGGCAATACTGAGACTCTTGGTGTGAGTGCTCTTTCTCCAAAACCACATTAGAATGCCACCCTCAGACTATTTCCTCTCATTCACTCAGCTGTCATGTTATAATAGGCGTTGAAAAAATACAGGATGTATAAATTTACCAAGAGTTTATTTCATGCAATAATCTGGATCTCTATCAATGTACGGCCACCACCATGATATTACCATAATAACAATCCTGTTCCACCACCATAATATTACCATAATATCGACCCTATTGTCAGTTCATTTTGAGTAGCCCGATTCCTTTTAAATCATGTTTCCATCTGGGTGTTTGGCAAAAGGGCAGCATTAAAACTGCTTTAATATTATTCTAATGCAAAACATCACACTTTGTATAGAAAAGAAAATCATGACCATGGATAATAAACCACACCTGGCTAATTATGTAAATCATTTGGGTAATCCAATAAATTAGCAATGAAACCAAATATACATGGGTGAAAATAATTTGTAGTAATAGTCCATAACATGAAAAATTGATGGGACTGTCTTTATGTTACAGCAATCAAATTACAGCTAAATATATTACAGTGTTGTCTGATTTCATGTTATCACACATTTTTTCATGCTACATTTAGTCATTTCACAGAAGAATGATTAAACAAAAGCGTGAAATAACCAAGATTAGCATCTATCTAATGCAAGACATTTACTCATGTATTTACTTTTGGAATACATAGCAGGCACTACAGAATATCGATATAACATACTGTGTGTGTGTGGATGTGTGTGTGTAGATCAGTTCAGAGCAAAGAACAGTCATTTGTTTGCTCCTAAAATGACATTGGAAATTATTTTATGATCTTAACAGACAAATAAAGAACTCCCACCAGTAATTCCAACATTAAATCATTTATAAAATGGGTTTGTGATCAGATGTGCAGGGTCAAGTCTTATGTGGTTTAGTAACTCTTGACAAGTCACCTGATCCAAAAGTGTGTGGAACAAATTTGATTATGACATCATTCATGACTAACCATGATATCTGAGTGACTTCCACTGGCACTGCATTGCCTCATTAGTCAAAGAGGTGAGCATGCGATCGATGATGTTATTGCACCTGGTGAGTGTCAAATGCCACATTTTATCATTCCAACCTCTGGTATATTTGATACTGGAATAAATCACAACACTGTCACTTAGAATCTGGAATGTTCACAGCTAGCAGATTCTAACCTGGCAAGACATTAAATCCTCACACAAACATTATGGGCAGCGATCTGGTAGAGCACAAATTCACACCTCACCTAGACAGAGACATCATCACTCTTCAGCTCTGTGATCAACAGTTGCACTGCACCAGAAAAGGCAGGCCATGACGACTTGCACAGGGGCCCTGTGTGCTCTGATGTTTTCAATATAAGAGAATGAAATGGTCTCAGCAATTACTCAAGCGGAAATCCTTAAGTGAAATCCTCTATAATGATTAATCAAAATTTTTGTGTAGACAACCCAGATGGATATAAGTGAGCGATGTGTTGACATGTAGAACAATACCCTAATTGTTGTGTAGAACAGACTGATTGATAGGGAGGTCCAAGTATCATAGTCTGAGAAGTACATAGACACTGATGGCAACCTGACTGCATGATGCTAAATTGATAAAATCTTTCAATCTATTATCCCGCCGTACATTCCTGCCAGACCACCCAACCCCCCAACCTCTGGTCCCCTTGTCATCCCTCTTCCAAAGGGTCCATCTTTTCCACATCTGTTCTCTACTCTAGACCCCCCATTGACAGAATGAGCCTCCAGTCAGCAGTCAGAACTGTCAAATCACTGCCCATCTTCTGCTGCAGACTGAAAACAGATCTGTTCAAACTCCATCTTGGTTCAGCCAACACTGAATTCTAAACATTCATGCTATATCTTCAAACACATTTGCTAAAACTTCAACCTTCCTCTTGCACCTACCATGGTACTTAACAGAATATTTACATTACATGCATTTAGCAGACAGTCTTATCCAGACGGACTTCAAATGCAAGAGCAGAAGCATATCCACCCAAACTATATAGCAAGTGTCAAACCTCACTGGGATTCATTATCTCATTCTCTGTGCCCAATTACCTCTTCAATCACCACTGAAGAGATGTTGTACTTTAGTGACAGTCAAAAAACTCATTCAAACATATTATGATCAGTGCTTGATATCTAAACCCACAGTTTAATAAAGGTTGCTGTCTCAATTCCCTGCCTGAGCACTGCTGTTGCTGTACCCTTGGGCAAGGTACTTAACCCACAACTGCCTCAGGAAATAGCCAGCTGTATAAATGGACAACTGTAGTGAAGGGCGAGAGCAGTCGCCCCACCTGGCCTTGAACCCGGGTCTACAGGGAACCAAATATGCGACTTTGACCGCGACGCCAAAGAGCCAGGCTCGTTGGTATGGCAGTCAGAGCACATACTCAACCGTAGTGACGGCACTCCGTCACACTGCCCTCCCCTTCGGGAAGCGCGCCCATGCGCTTCACACACCATGGCGTCCCTCACGCATTCTCTTGCTGTACTTCTCCCATCCCAAGCTGCCCCACTCACCAGTGCGCCAGCCGTGGGGTAACTAAAGAACTTTTAGGTGAGTGCTCCAGTATCCAAACAAACCCACAACAGACATTTCCTGCCCCTTCCTCACTAGGGATGGGCAGCTCTTAGAGGAACAGACCCAGAGATGATCAAGGCGATTGTGAAATTCATGCAGATGACAAGGGAGGAGCAGGATTACAGACACAGGTTCTATTGCTCTTGCAAAATCACAAGAGAATGTGAAAGCAGCAGCCACAGAGAAGCGGAGGTTGCTGCTATCAGGTGCTAACTAGCGGCGCTGTATACCGCAAATACAAAACAAGAGACAAGCTAAGTCATGTGCTGCATGTAGATTGTTACCAAGCCAAGCATGTTCATCTCATTGCAACAAGTGATTTTTTTTTCTTCCACCTGAAAAAAAAAGAGAAAAACCTCACACTCCTTGACATCAGCTCAAAAGATGACTAATGACTTTCCCCCTGTCACACTGGTTTTACTTTGTTCTGTGGTTGTTTGATCTATGACAACCTCCTTTTAATTGTGCGGGTATTGTTCTATACCACATTATGCGCTTCTCAGCCACCCAAAAATAAGCAAAATCCTGTGGTAATAAATCCCACCAGCTTTGTGCATCCAAATTAAGGTTGCTTCCAAACAGAACAAATCAAAATAGTTTATTTGTTCAGAAAAAAAAAAACTCTGAAAATAAGTTTAAAAGACAAATTAATAAACAGTTTCAATAATGAGGGGCAAACAGGCACTTATGGAACAATACACAGTACTAATATAATTTGGTAAAAGGGCAGACACCTAGTACAACTTAGAATAATAGTACTTAAATTAGAGTAATAGAATAGTAGACACTTTGTCATCACACTGACACGTGGTGGTTTTGATCTAGACACAAGAGTGCCACCGACTCAGAATAAAAATGAACGCTTTAAAGTATCGACACTTTGGGGGAGCCGTCTGCCGTCGGAATTTGCCTGTAAATTCAGTATGGTTTCATTTATTTTCAACGAGACCGGGGAAACCTCGTGGAACACCAAACCAGGCGCGCTGAGTCTTTCAAACTAGTATGTCTGTCAGCTGACTAACAATCAGATAACCGCGGACCAATACAGTCGGAGCGCACAGGACCGGTGCACTCTGACAGTTGCAGCTTCAGTGCACTGCAGGTGAGGCAGAGCGCCTTACTGCAGTGACATAGCAGTATACAGCAACTTCGGTTATGAATTACCTTGGCTGCTAAAGATAGTGCCTAGCCGCTTAGTGATAGCTCGCAACCTCACCCGTTCAACCACTACTGCATTGCTGTTCAATGAACAAGGAAGTGTGCACAATACACACAACTTGGCAATCCATCGTTAAGGCTCGCTCACTTTTTTCTCTCTCCCTATCCTCTCTGAACTGCTGCCTGACTCACCCTGCCTCATTGCGGCCGTTTTTGACGTGCGTGACGTCGCTTCCTTCCAACATGGCGCAGGCAGGTTGCTAATGGAAAACTGAGGGATTTCCGTGTACATTTATCCCACCTTCCGTATTTATTTATGTTTGTATGTTAGGGCCACATCGGTAGTGCTTTTGAAAAGAGCGACAGATAGGGAGCTGTTTCTGCCCCGGGACAGGCACTCCTCGCCCCAGTTCCAGCGCGACATGTATGAAGGGAAAAAGACGAAAAACATGTTTTTAACCCGAGCGTTGGAGAAGATCTTAGCCGACAAGGAGGTGAAAAAGGCTCACCATTCTCAATTGCGCAAAGCCTGTGAGGTGGCATTAGGTAAGTTTTGTTTTAGCTATCAATATAACAATATGGGATTGTCAGCTTGACACACGTCATACAATAGCTACCTAGCTAGCTAACTGCATCTACTACCTAGCTACCGGCAAGGTGTTGGGCATGCTAGTAAGCTAGCTAGTAAGCTTGTTAGCTAGCTAAGTATTGCATCAAATTTTAGCTAGGTAGCTAACGTTATATCTGTAGCTGATTAGCTAAAAGAGAAAGGTCAATGCAGCCAGCGTCAGTATTTTTAGAAATCTTTGTCAGTTTGACCGAAATGCAATAATAAATTGTGACATTTATTAATCATTAAGTATCAAACTGGCTAGCTAGCTTGCTAATTGGTTAAATGAGGAAAACAAGGAGATGGTGCACGACAGGGGTGGTTACCTTTTCGGGCACTGAAAGCTTGCTAGCCTAGCTCCCTAGCTACCAGCAGAACGCCTTTCTGACATACACTGTCAGCCTGCTAACCACTCGTCGAGTTTTGCCATCTAGCTAGGTTGTAATAAGCAAAACTGTCATGCTTTGGGGGCAGACGCATTTTATTAACATTCACTATACCTTGAAGATTTGATTCGCAGACAAGCTAGCTGGCTAACTGATGATGTATTTAAGCTTGTTAGAATGGAGCCCGACAATGTGTCAATTCTAAATTCTTTTGTTGCCTTGCTTTGGGACGGTGAGAGATGGGCAGGTACCGAGCCACCGTCATACAAATTGTGCGTAAAGACTTCAAAGCAATTGTCCATATGTAGCTAGCTGGCAGCAGCGTTTATAGCCCATTATTTCCTGCGCGACTGTTCGATATGGTTGCTTTTTGTTTCTGTGTCATGGAGAATGAATAGCGATGACAGTGCTGAATTGAGAAAGGTAGCTCGTCGAGCTGTCCTGTATTACCATCGGAGGTAGGCAGGTGGTGTCGGAAGGAAAACGAGCGGCTCGCCTGTTGGTGGGGTTAGGACAACCCTCGTTTTGTACTCTGGCCGTCTGTGGCTTTGGGAGGTTCTCCCCTCCCCATCGACTGTACTGCAGCAATACTTTTAAGACCCAGGGTTGTCATAATTCTCCCTTTTGTATTCAGACCTACTGAACCATAGTTCTTTGTGGCTATTTTGTGTGTGATTATGCATACACACCAAATAAAACTACTAATAAAGTAATGTATTTGGAATACCGTAGCAGTCTTCACAAGGCACAGGTTTATTACTCGGTTATTTAATAAATTATATTATTGAAAGCGATTGCGTCTGCTTAAGGGTAGGGCTCTGGTTAATGAATCTTTTGTTACAAATGCATTTATTGATGTAATAGCCTTAATGCTTGGAAGTTTATTACGGTTGCAGTGTATGGTGAGGAAGCCTCCTACCAGGGTCACATTCTTATTCAGTCAAGTCCACTCAGTTAGAAATGTGAAAACAAAAGACACTCTCCCTGGTTGATAAAGCATTCCATACAAACATGGTTTGAAAGATAAATTTAACAGAATGATGATATTAAGTAGGCCTGTGTATAATCTCAAATGGCTGTTGGCACATGATGGGAACTTTTGGCACTGTATTTATGGCTACACTTCAGCCTTTGGTTTGGTTAATGCACCATATCAAAGTGTTCAGCACACTGGCAGCTAGTGCTTTAGAATGTAATCTGTGGGGTATGGTGTCTTTATTTTGGCGATCATTCTGAACATAACTTGCACAGCACTGTTTTGAAACATAGCTCAAATCAAAGATACGTACACTTCATATTTTCCAGACCAAGTACAGGCTAAGTAATTGAGCTCATCATTGTTTGATGAGCTGTTCAGTGTGTGTGTACACTTTACTTGAGAGCCCATGTATTACTGTAACGGTTTCAAGCATGAATTTAGCCCTTAAGAACTTGTTACTCACAGATAGCTTAATTATTTTGGGTTATGGTTTCAACATCTGAGGGTGCTTTCACATAACAGTCTGTCTTGAGGTAAGGTAGCCTAGATCGATTCCAAGTGACACTGAAAGTGTTTGCTTACAGAGTGGAAAATCCAGCCCCTCCAGCGTTCAGGTGTAGGACATGTGATACCTGAGGTGAAGCCTGTTTATGTTCAGTTGATAACCAATCCCTCTAACAGTTGGCATCCCCCTATACCCATGCACACAAACAACAGACCACAGTTCTTCCTATATGATGAATGAGTCACTCATTTCTGACTGTGATGGTCGCACAGTTCGTTTAGGGATCATCTCATCGGATGGGACTGTTACTCGAGCCGCTGTTTGCAGTCAGGCCCTCCTCCTCTCTCCCTGCAGCCTGGTTGTGCCTTCATAAATGCCAGATAGCGTGAAATTATCCATCAGTCACTCTCCATTACGAATTAAAAAGGGATGTGCGGGAGCACCCTGAGTGTATGCAAGCTGTGTTTTGTGTGATCACTGATCTGAGCCCCTTGATGGAACAGCGAGGCCTTGTTTTTTAACAGTACAGTTCCAGACATTGATGGCGTGTTACTGTGGGATGCAGCTAATTACGAAATTCACCCCATCTACGTGGAAAGCTGTCGCTGAAGTAAATTGTGTTTTTGTCCAGTAGAATTCTGTGTTGCAGCCATTCTAACATAAATGAACCAGCCTTGCATTTAAGATAAGGGTCATTTCAGTGGCTTTGACATAAAAAAAACATTAGCTAATTTGGTTGGTGGAAGAGTTTTTTGTTTCTTTTTGTTTTCAGGCCTTTAATGTTTTGTTTTGTAGGGGTATTCAATCTAGGAATTCAGTACTATGACTAAAAATCAACATCATAGGATATGACCTTTGGCAAAAATGGTCTTTTGTAGTTTAAAAACAGTCATCAGAGACTCCATTTTGCATGAAGGCTACTGCATTTGAATGTCAGTGCACAATGCTGGGAATGTTGTACTTAATATTTTTGATCCACTAAGCTGTTGACTGTAAAATTAAAATAAACTCAGTCATGCAGATGATCTTTGAAAATTTGTTCTGGAAAGTAAAATGTTTGTATTGTGAAACTGATGAAAATGTGTAAGCTTATAGCTTCTCTGTTGTTTTGGCTGATAGCATAAAATGTCCTATACATTTCGAAATACCAAGTGAAAGCCCACTGTGGACATTTTAGTGTAATCCAGTCAGTTTAATTGGTGCCTTCACACTAATTAGCAGTTATAAAAAAATGGTCACGTGTTGTGTAATGACTGTTGTCACCTCTTAACTCTTAGGTGGGAGCTTTCTCATAGTGACTCTTTCCTGCGTTGTGTCAATATTTCATCTAGGATTCTTTCAATGCTAGAATTTCAATTGGAATAAATAGCAGTAATGAGGAAATGTGAGGACAAATGGCTACAAACAGGCATGGATCAGATGTCCCCAAAAACCATTTGTTCTGGCAAAATATTAAGATAGTTAAGCAATCAGATGGTCTTGCTAAGCCTTCACTTTCACTCTGAACTTAACCCTTACTGTCTTTGGGGGAAAAAAAATCTGATAAGCTGCATACTTTGGATGCTTAAAATATTCAGAGAATCTGTGAAAAGTGACAAACCCATGACTTCATTCATTTCTAGACCACCAACAGATTCAGTTGTGATGTGAGGTGCTTTGAAGGCCTCTTTTTAAGATGCTTTTGGTCGAACCCTTTTATTCAGTGAAGTGCTGAAGTTGAACTATACATGCATGATCATTTTATAAGAGTTAGAGACTAATTGCTGGGAAGCTGTTTGTGTTTGAGGCTTGCCTTATTGTAAACTAGTATAACCAGTACAACAAGCAGTGACAGTTCCAATTGTCTGATTGATCATTTAAACGAAACCTTTGCAGCGTATAGCTCAACTCCATTTCTTAAAGAATGGCTTTGAAGGTGTAGAATACAGGTTTGACTTCAGAGGAGATTGAGTTTCTGTTTCAAAAGTGACAATCACTCAGCCTGGCAACATAAGCTGGGTATGGTGCCCTACACAGTAAACAGTACAACATAGGTGTAAATAGTCAGAATATCTCACTCTAGCTACGGAGATTCTTTCTTTCTTCTTCTTCTTTCGGCTGCTCCAGTTTAGGGGTCGCCACAGCGGATCGTCCGTTTCTTTGCACAGTGCAAATTCATTCTCTGCACAAGTATATTGTTGAAGCAGCTGTCAATTACAGTCATGGTAGATGAAGGGGAATTGTTACAGTACTATTATTTTGATGTTAGCATCAAGCATTAGGTCTGTTTCAGAGATTTTCACAGTCCGTGTTGTAGTAACTATTAGTTGCTAATTTGTTACTTGTTACTAATAATAATTAATTAAACGGACTTAAACGGACTCTCTTGTCTGAAGTAACTTAAAGTAACTCAGATGGATAATAGACAAGAGTAAGTAATACAGTTAGATAATAACATTAGGTAACTGAATGATAAAATCCTGAAATAGATAAGGGGAAAAATAAGATAACTAACAGTAAATGTTTGGAAAGTTACAGTTATAAAGAGTGACATGTGTTAAAGAGTGAGAACAAAGGCAATCTCTTAAGCAATTTGAGGAACCCTAAAGGTTCCCCTCAATGTTCAGTTTATGGCCCTCATAAATGGCAGTGAAAATGAATTGCTAATGAGCTCAGGCTTCAGTTAGGCCCTATTAATCAATGGCAACCATTTCAGAAAGTCAGGCTGCCTAATTTGAGTAATTTGAACTTGTTTGCCATTGTAGAAGTAAACTCTTGAGATTTGGCAAACAGAAATTTCAGGTTGCAGTGAATTTTTTTTATTTCCAATGTTGTAGTTGCTCACAGGGGAAAAGCACTGTGTTAAAACTGCTCTGTGAAGCACTGTACTTCAGGGTTTCAAATTAAGTAGCACTGAATTTCAAAAGCTGATAAAACTAAAAAAGATAATAAAACAATGTTGTCCTTGTACAGAGCCTGTAATTAAATCTCCATATTAAACACTAAAAAACACACATGCAAAACAGCTACTCTGCCACGTCGCTCTTCTAGGAAGTGAGCACAAAACTGGCATTTCTCACCTTATTTTGTAATTATAGTTCGTTCAAAAACCACATGTGAGTGGTCACATAATTGCCACCTCTGAGTGATGTGGAAATTGCCTCAGTAGTGCACTGTCATGGCTGTTGGTCTGTAGAATTCAGGCCACGGCTCCCATGTCTATAGGTGTGCTGATTCGTGCGAAGACAAGAGAGAATGTTTTAAGTGCAGTCCTGATTCTGTAACTAATTCTGCCCCTCCCAACCTCCCAGCCACCACATGAAATTTCTGTATGTCCATATTGAAATTGGGCCTTTAGTTAAATTCGTGCTTTAGTGTTGTGCAGGTGGTTTAGGCTTTTATATTCGTGCGCTCTCATTTTCAGACATTCCTCAGTTGCTGGTGGGTCCAAATCGGTTAGCAAAACCAGAAACACAGTTCAGTGGGCGAAACCGTTGACATTTAGTTTTACATAGTTTGGTGTTTTCGTTTTGGTGATGATACAACAGATTTCAAGGTGAAATACAGACTGGGGCACTGTATACCACCTCTTGGGAGTTTTAGAAGAGAAAAAAAGGAGATTTCTACATCAGAGACTAATGAGATGGTAGAGGTAGGCTGCCAGGACAGAGACTTAGGTGACTTGAGGGAAAGTGGATAGAAATAGGGTTACGCAGTCATTTATGCTGTATTTCAGCTCTGCAGTTAAAGTGGGAAATGAACAAGATTTGCTGAATAGTTTCTGGAGCACCAAAATGGTTTGGTTGGAATAGAAATCCACATTTTTCACTTTAATAAACATGCAACTTTATACAGAGTGCGCAATGAAACATTATGAGGTCCACCGGAGTCATAAAAACCACAGCTGCTCACCATTGTAATCATATACAAAATTTGCTGCATAATGTGTGGTCTCTTCAGATTGTTAATTTGCTTTTAGAATCGGGCCAGTGTTTGCCTGGTTATGGTGGTGTGACTATGGCCTTGACTTCTGGAAAATGTCAGCCACATTCTGTGCACACAGATGAATGGTAATGCCCAGGTCTGACTAAATCTGTGTTATATCTGTTTATAATTAAATGGCAGAAAAGTATTTTACAAGTATTGTATTGTATTGTATTTTACAAAAATTTACAAGTATTTCACTTGTAAATGGCTGATTCTATCAAACAATGAGAGGATAGAAAACCCACAACAAAACTGATTGGCAGTATTTGAGTGGACTGTTTTTTTTTTTCCATCTGGCCAATGAAATGAAAGTCTCAGGGCTCTGCTGATTTCCTCTTTCAGACAGGAACTGCCAGCAGAATTTAGGAGTACAATCTGCATCTGAATCGCAGGTCATCTCCAGTCGCAACAATGAGTTCACAGTCTCCACGGGGGTTGGGGAAACGCATTATTGTTTCACATTTCTGCCGTTCCACAGTCTCATGCTCTCGTAGCTACCAGCCACTCTATATAGCGGTTGCTTTCCTGCATTCTGAGAAATTGCATCACAGCCACTACAGAGCCCTGGATCCAGCTGCCATTAAGCGTGACCCTTAAAGATGAGCAAATTCAAATGAGGCCGTGTCAGTACCTGTCACCGAAAATGTGAAAAATTCTTTGCCGTGGTTTTTATTCATGCTAATACTGCAGTTGGGTCAGCACAGGGCACCGATACAGTGTAGTGTTTGCTATTCTGCTGTTTGACCTTTGAGAGCCAGTGCATAATACCGTATGCTTCTGGAACAGAGGCTCTATTGTATGTCTCATACTCTGTATGCTCTGATTGTTAAACATTCTCTCCTATAGGCAATGGGAAGCAGAGGGTCACTCTTGAATACTCTTGATTGTAGAAAAACAACTGGTCAAAACTGCTAGAGGTGTGAGCCTGCCAGTCATAAGACTATTATAAAATGGCCTAAGATTAATTATGCATTCAGTGAACTGCAGGTTCATCCAACCACATGGACATACTGTTGTTTGTTATTTTGAAAGCAATATTCATACACAAGCGGCAGTCTTTAAGTTGTCATCTTGTCATGATTTCTTTTACATAAAAGCAATATTTGTCATAGTGGAATGACCTTGCAGATTGGCAGTGCAAAGTTAACAGTAAATATGTGCCTTCACAAATGCCTTCATTGTACATATCTGATGTAACGTGTATTATAATTGCAGACACTAGCCTGTTTATACATTAAATCTCTCCTCTCTTGCTAAGATATGATGTTGCTAATCATTGGACACACAGCACCACTTGTGTGAGGTACACGTTTGACTTAAGCAGACTGACAAAAGCTTTTCAGTAAACATCACAGATCTAGAATTAGGTTGCATGAGAGCAATTGTAGGTACTTTACCTTGGCAGCTAATGGCGGATTTTAGAGGAGTACTAAGAGCTCACTTTACCTCACATGATACATGGACGTACTGTATGTTGGAGTACCAACAAAAATGGAAGAATATGAAACCGATGCTGGTGCAGTGATCAAAGGTAGAGATGCAGAAACCGTACGTTACATATGATTATAAATTCACAGAAACATAAAATGGAGTAGTTTCTCTAGAAGCTGAAGAGACTCAGAACTCCTGGTGCCCACTAGTATAACATGGGTCACGGTCAGCGTCCTTTCACAGTCCTAAAGACCGCCGCTGTTCCTGGGGTCTCTGCAGGCCAGCTCGGGTCAGCTCTGACTTTGAACAGGTCCGGCCTCTGATTATGCGGAATAGCAGATCCAAGTGGATAATTAAGGGTCTGTGTGAGAGGCAGACCACACGTCCTGCTCTGCAACAGGCCTGCATTGAGACAGCTCTTTGAGAATGGGGGTGCTCCTTGCTGGCTCCTGGCTGTTTGGGGGATCTGTTGCTGGAGCTCTGAGTGGAGAGAGGCATTTAAAGCACTCCTGTCTGGGCAGCAGCCTTGAATTCTTCAAGAGCCACACCCCACTGGACCTCCCACCCAATGAGAGCAGTACCAGTATGAGTCCAGTAATTATGTATTATTGGCTGACAGGTGCACTGGCCCTGCAGCACAAATGCACTGGTGCATTCCCCAGGCTAGTCTGTGGCTGAGCAGTGATTAGGCAGGGGACTGAAGCCTGGCTCAGGGACTGCAGGCGGATGAATGCCCGTGATAAATGTGGTCCCCTTCATCTGAGCGTAGCCTGAAAAATTACATTAAAACCCAGGCCTGGTGAGCCTGATGCAACTCCCAGCTCCTTGTTCCTCTATTTTATTACTCACATTATCCGTTTACTTCAGAGGATCCCATGGTGTTTTCCAGCCAACGCTTCACTTGTTATCGTGGACCTGCACCCTGGCACAGTCCAGGAGCTACGTTAGATTGAGTGCATTCGCTGTCTGTTACTGTGGGGTTTGCTTTGAAGGACATAACTGGTTTATGTGCAGAATCACACAGTGAACTTTGCTGTGCTATGTCTGCACTCTGTGCCTGCTGTGAATAAGCTGGATAGCACTGAATGTAGATGTGAGCTTTCAATGTGAATTTCAGCTCAAGAAGAGAGATTTAATTGAGAGTTTACTTACGTTTTGGGTTGCTGTCATCATCTCATAGTGTGTGGGTATACAAAATATGAGAAATGATCAGTAATTTGATTGATTTCGGTACTGTTGTTAAGTATCAGGAATAAATGCACAAAATGCTGCCTACCAATGCTAGATTCTTCTTTATTTTTACAATATTTCATTTATTTACATAAACCCTGCAATCAGATGGTGAGCACGCTATAACTGTTGTTGTCGTTAATAGTTCGATTAAGATTAAAGTAGTTAAGATTAAAGTAGCACAGAATGGTTAACAACGGCAAGGAAGAACAGGGGTTTCGAAGTACATCTGAGTATCACCAGGGAGCCAAAAAAGGGAAGTGCGTTACCGAGAGACGGGGATGGAGAGAGATGAGGACGAGAGATGACAAGCCATAAAGACCGATATTGTCATATATACAGTGAAAAGGAAGACGGGTAGTAGAGAGTCAAAGCTGCAAGGGGAAAGGTGACCAAAGTTAGGACAAGCTATCTGCACTACACCCTTAGGAAGGGACATGTTACACAAGTAAAGCAAATACGGTGTGTCAAAGAAGAAATCAGTCCAGTCATTAGATGAGGGAAACAGTTTTGCTTGTGTGGCCACCTTTCCCACATTTTGTGGCTCACACAGGAATGCACACTTGTGGTGCCGCCGTACAGCAACCCAGCGGTGACATATCCTGAATTTGATTACAGTTGTGCCTGATGCTCTCAGAGTCACAAAATGAGGGTGATATTAGGGCTCTTCAACAAAATTGGCAAGGAATTACATGCGATGAGAAGAAAACATGGTCAGTAAATGAGTGGGTATGCAGCAGCCCTCAGCCACGTATAATGTCTCTCTCATATCCGATGCTCTGTTCGATCCAGGACTGCAGCAGGGAGGCTTCATTGCGATGGATTTGTTTCCCCCCTAGCCGGTTTCGCTTTCTTCTTAATGGAAATTGATATAGATGCGCAGCGTAACCGCTGCTGCAGCTTAAAATGGTGCCCGAGTAAATTTCAAAACTCAGAACACACACAGGCACTCTCACACACACACACACACACACACAGTTGCAAACGGCCCAACACACTTTACAGGAACAAGTCCTGAGAGGAGTGTTGTTAGTGTGTTCAGCTACGGGAATGAGCCACCCTGGTGTGTAGGTCCGTCACTGTGTTCTCTCATTGCGTGGAGTCACACTGTAATCGTGACGGACGCACTTGCAGGCTAGCAATTTAGTATAGTCTGCAGCACAGGTCTTTGGGAGGCTCTAGCTGTTTAGACCCCACTCTGAGTCACTGTCTTCAATCCTATAGAATAGATCCACACAACACTCAGGCTCGGGAACACGCACACACACACACACACACACACACACACACACCGGCCTGGCTTCCTCCAGGGTCACAGCTGCACAGTTAATTAGGTGGGAGCTCTCTCAAATGCACTCAGAAGGAGAGATCCACAAAGCCGAAACATGATGAGGAAAATTAAATGAACACTTTTAACAAAATGGTGTGGTTTAGAGAAAGAAAGAAAGAAAAAAACAATCTTTCCCTGCTGGCATAGTACAAGATATTTAGTTACATTTACACCGTAAATAATGCATCGCGGCGGCGTGCTGGCATTTCATTCAATCCCTGTGCTGTTGATGAATTAATTATAGCTCACCTGCAATGTTGATGAGAGAAAAATACCGTCAGCGCTCTCCCTGCATTTGGGGGACGAAACGATGTACTGTGAAGTTGTGATTATGTTCATTAGAGGCTGCCATATTCTGCATACATCTGAGGGGCAAGCCACTACAAAGCTGATGAGACGTCACCTTAGCAGGAGGGAAAGGATAAGGCCGCTCTTCCCTGCCAGCCGTAGTAGTCTAGTGGTTGCCAGGTCCGGAGCTAGAGGAAGGAAGGCGTGATTAAAAGGCGCTACTTGGACAGAATGAGCTGCGGCTCTGTATTGTTATCCTGCGTTTGCGCAGCTGTAAATCTGTATGTTCTGATTCGCACAACACGGCACTCCGAGCTGACGCTGGTGAAAGAACCAGCAGTGCTGGAAATGATGCAGCCATCGTGTAGTCCGTTTAAGGCCGGTTTGTATTACAAAATATTAATTGTGGGCCCCTTTATGATACGGCTTAATAACTTAATACTGTCTACGACCCGACATCGGTAATCTTATTTCCAATAAAGATTTTTGTCAGCGTTTGGCAATAAAGCTCCAGCACTTCATATTGTCATGGTAATAAGGCGATAAAAGCCCCACACCAGCGGAGTAGCCTTGCATCGTGTAGCCCAGAATTTCCTGCCTCTCGGCGGAATGTAATTACGGTGGTGAAGCCTTTCTTCTCACCTGCTACAATGGAAATGTCAGGAGCCAGATTGTTTTCAGCTTCACCATGGAAGCGCTGGCTGCTGTGTTTGTCCTTTTGGATGGAGAGATCAGACCTCTTGTCATTATGCCTCATCCGGAGAGCGCCAGTCTCATGCCGGCTCATGTTCAGCACTGCCGTTTGCGTTGCACCAAAGGGAAGGTGTGTGTGTGTGTGTGGGTGCTGTGCATTTAGATTTACATATACACTCTGCAGGGCGCATCGCGTTGTCATTCACTGTCACCATCTGTTACGCGTTTGTATCTGTTTAGCTCCGTTTTTAAACAAAATCTAACGAAGTCAGATTTGAGACACGCACGATAAGCATAACAATTAGCATGTGGTCGTTCCACTTCCCTCTTCAGGCAGACCTTCCGCATTGAAAAACAGTTCACTTTTGATATATTGCCGTGGAGGCGACCTGTTCAAAATCCAAACCGGGGACAGATTTGCTGAGTAATTTAGTCACAGAAGATACCAGTGTGATTCAAATTCCAGCCAACAGCACATTTCTTGGCTATCGCCAGGGAGTGCATTGGAACATAAGGACTGTCGCATCATCGCTATGATATGAGTGGAAACACCGAGAAGATATTTTTTTGTGTTATGTTTTTTTTTTTTTAGATAATGCTGTTCTCTTTGTTTGCTGCTAAGAGAACCACCTGTGGGGGACGTGCGGGAATGTATCACGGTGTCCTTCATTTTCAAAAGCTGTGATGTTAACAGCAAAATTTTTCCGGCACATAATGAGGCAGAGCACGTTAAGTTTCGGGTTTTCGCTGTTACTTTAGCTGCATAGCCGCACTTTGTTTTTATTTGTGTCTGATAACGTGCTGAAGCCAGTGTTATTACTGAAAGTGAGACGAACAGATCGTCGATCGTCAGCAGTAGCGCACTACGTGCTATCCTGGGCGGGAGAGCATCTCACTCACCTACTCTTCGTTAATTAGCCGCGCGGTCACCAGACTCAAGTGACCCGTGCCTGCTGTCTTCCAGCCGAGTGGCGCGCCTACAGCTGTGAGCCCGCACTCCCAACATACAAAGTACCGAAGCACTGCGAAATAATGTGACTATGCTTCAGTTAGGGTTTGGCAAGCAATTTTCCAAGCAATTGGTTTTTTACATCATGATGATCATTTATATTCGTTTCCATTCGTTTAACATTTATTTAAATGATTTGAGAACGAAGCAGCTTTTATTTAGACAGCAGTTATATTACCTCTGTAATACCGCGAGTGTGGGATTACGGTACTACAGCACTGCTGGTGATAGGCTTATTTTGTACGTATAGTATATGTCTGTATTGACATTTAAACCTGTAAATCGTTCCAGTTGTAATCACTGGAATTGTAATGGCGTTTAACTTTTATTTTAAAAGCAGTGCAGTTGTTTCCTCGCTCATTTCTGTGGTTTTCTTCCTTACTATTTTCTGACGCATTTTGTCATTTGTCATCTGTCATTGTCTCTATACATTTCTGTCTTGTGTCACTTTTATTTTAATGCATTGTAGCACCTTCCATGGATAATTTAAATACAGCTGTATATTTCTGGCAACTGCCTTTGCAAAGCCACCTGTGAGAAGCACAAAGAGAAGGGCCGTGTCGTAAAGTCAGTTCTGTCTAATCGATTTGTTTAAAATACCCTTTGGAATTGTTAAACAAATTACAAATGGTACACCTGGTTGAAAAGGCTGCTTATTCAAGCACCTGTGGTCTTACCCCACCGTTAGCATAGGTTTGGTAATTGTCTGACAGCTGGAGGGTCTAAGGTTTGATTTAATTTTAGGTGGGAAGTTGTTGCCTCTTGTGTCGAAGAATGTTGACCATCTGGAGAAGCTTGGGGTTCTGTTATGGACCTCAGGTTGGGTGGAACCTATAGACAAAGCACTGGGTGTGTTTCTTTGGGTTTACTCGGCATTTGTATGTAAGAATGCAGTTGATGGTTTGATTTACGTAGGAGACAACACCCTCTCTCCCCACCTTCCTACCAGCTGTCCTGCTCTAGATGGCCCTTTTTAAAAAAAAAAAAAAAACCTGTTTGTGGTGCATCAGTACTGAAGGTGATCTTTTTTGTTATTGTCCATCAAAAATAAGCCATAAAATTACACGAGTCCCGGTTTACCCACCTTCATACTGAAATTCCCCCATTTTAGTTTTTCCTCTCTACTAGTGTCAGTGATTTGAGTCTTAAGCAGTATATTGTGATTGTTTTGTGTTCTTTTAGTTCTCCGTTGATATTGAATTTATATTACTGAAATGCCAGTTTTCAGTGTGCCACTCTTTAATTACACCAGTTAAACTATGTGTTTCATTGTGAAGTGAAACCGTGAGAAGGCCTTTTTTACAACATGAGTATTTGAAATGGCGCCCTTTGATCTGTGTCTCAGCCTTCATGTGGAAGTAGAATAATGAATTCAACGCAGAATAAAATATCCAATGCCACAGGTATGGTTATTGCCACTGGTTTTCAAAATAGTTCCATTTTTAACTCCTGCCATGATAATGGGTTTGATAAGTTGTTGTCATTATAGTTTGTGCTTGACATTAATCTGCTGTCAAATGAACCAGAAGTCACTACTGTAAAGGAACATTGGGGAAGTGTGTTTGTGCAAGAAAATCACTTGCTAAAAAAAAGTCTGTTATATGTTCTTCTAGATTGCAAAATGGTTCCCAATGCATCTTTCCCCATGGGGTCTTGCAACACTTTTCTGTTACGTCTGAAGCCACATATGTTAATCTTGAATATGAAGGCAATTGGAATCTGTCAGTTGTTGCCTGGAGGGGTTGAGAAATCACTGGGTTTGTACGGTGAGTGCAGTTCAGTTGGAATTAATGCCGCATTTAAGTGGTTTAGCTCCGTATTGAAGGTGTGCCAAGGCAGAGCTGCCGGAGCCTCTCAGGTCTTTGAAATGTTAATGAGACAGAAGGAGACGGGGGTGATGTTCCGCGGCGTGCCTCTCGGACGGTGGGGTGTGGGGGCGGGGCCAACCTGGCCGCTGAAGGAACCTGCACAGTGTTAAGGAGGCGGCAGGCAGCCCTGAGCCAGCGTTTGCGTTTCGAGGGAGTCCCGGGACGCACAAGGCCGATGGAGCCAGGCTGGTGATGGGCCTGCTACGTTGCTGCATGGAAGCGCATCCCCTGGGTCAGGTGGCTTGCCTGGTTGAGCACTGCGCTGAAGGAAAATAAACACCTGAATGAAGGCTCCAGCAATGCTTAGATAAATTAGATCATGCCTTATGGTCTCTTTGTAAAATTTTATCGCGCCACAACAGGAAAAAAAGAGGGGAAGTTGGGAGTTTATTTGCGCTGGGAGCTGCCATGCTTGCTCCAGGCATGCTTCCTGTCTGGTTATATTCGCCGGGTGTTTCGTGGCATGTTGCAGAAGTCCTCCGGAGACCTCCATATTTATTTTTTCCCCTGAAGAAGAAGTGTTTATGCCAAATACATGATTATTCACAAGGCAGCAGCTTGTTGCTTAATTGATGTAAAACGCTTTTGAATGTGTGTCCCTCGTTGCCAGACTGGCTGCATACTGAATTAATTTAGTTGATTAAACAGGAGAAATCGGCAGCAATGTTTGTCCAGGTGAATCCAGCCCCCAGGACTTGCTGCCGCTGTTTCTTTGCGTTTGGCTCTGCGGCCAGGTCTGAAACACTTCTGCAGACCAGAACAAAATGTAGAGGCAAAAAGACTGTCAGGTGTTGACTTATGCAGTATTTCACTGCTTGTTGAGCCTGCAGGGATGGAGAGGCATTTTCTTCATAGCTTGAGAGAGGATTAACATGCTTGTGGAAGCCCCGATTATTCAAATTGCATGGCCTCTAAACACAGCATCAAAGGAGATGCACTGTGATCCAAAACTGAGATGGTTAAGGAAATGGGATTTCCACTCTGAGGGGCTCAGGTGATTTTTAGGTTCAGTTTGTTTATTTTTTGGAGAATCTGGGCCCTTTCCCTTGCTTAGTAAAACGAAAACTGGAAACTTTAGCGCAGAGGGATTAATGAATTGAGAGCAGAAATCAGAAATAGCACCGTGACACAACCATGTAAGAGACACAAGAATAAGTGCAAGTGACACAAGTCTCACTGGGTGCACTGGGACAAAGCAGGATGTTCCAGTAGGAGGTGGAGTGGACTCTTGGAAGACAGTTTTAATGATGCAGCTAGGCTTGTTTAAAAGCTCTGGGAGAGACATCCCATGTGGTGCAGCTTGCTGGAACGACACGTCACGCGAGTGGAGTGGCTGCCTCAGCCCCTGCTGTGACAAGCTCCTCATTTAGAGCAGGAAAAACAGTGGCAGAAAAACAGCCTCCTCTTCCCTAGAGAGACGGAGTTGCAGCTCATACGGTATATCAGCTGAAGGGCATTTTTGTTCTTCAAAATGAAAGGGCTAAAAAGGAGGTTCGTTATTTCCATTATACATTTATCTTTGTTCAGAGATCTTTAAAGCCTATATGATGTTATTCCACACCTGTACAGTGGAGATATATAGGTTATCCTAACATCATTTTGCAATGACATCACAGTGTTGCTGGGCAGAGTGATTGAACAGGCGAGTCCATGGAGTGTCAGTGGCCTAGTTATATACACCAATGAGCCAAAACATTATGACCACTCACAGGTGAACCGAATAACGTTGATCATCTCCAAACAAGGGCACATGTCAAGGTCTGGGTAGATTAGATGGTAAGCGAACAATCAGTTCTCATAGTCAACGTGTTGGATGCAGGAGAAGTGAGCAGGAGTAAAGACCTGAGCAACTTTGACAAGGACCAAATTACTATGGCCAGATGACTGGGTCAGAGCATCTCTGAAATGGCAAGGCTTGTGGGATGCTCCCGGTCAGCAGTGGTGAGTACCTACTGACAGTAGTGTGAGGAGGGATAAACCACAAACCGGCGACAGGGTGTTGGGGCCCATCGATGTGCGATGGCAACGAAGGCTCCCCCGTCTGGTCCAAATCGACAGAAAGTCTATTGTCCCACAAGTCACAGAAAATTTTAATGATGGTTATGGGAGGAATGTGTCACAACACACGGTGCATCGCACCCTGCTGCGTATGGGGCTGCATATGGGACCGGTCAGAGTACCCATAATGACCCCTGTCCACCGTCGAATGCGCCTACAATGGGCACGCGAGCATCGGAATTGGACCGTGGAGCGGTGGAAGAAGTTCGCCTGGTCCGATGAGTCCCATTTTTTTCTAGGTCACGTGGGTGGTCGTGTACGTGTGCGCTGTTTACCTGGGGAACTGATGGCACCAGGATGCACTGTGGGAAGACGACAAGCCGGTGGTGGGAGTGTGATGCTCTGGGCAATGTTCTGCTGGGAAACCCCGAGTCCAGCCATTCATGTGGACGTCAATTTGACACGTGCCACCTACCTAAACATCGTTGCAGACCAGATACATCCCTTCATGACAATGGTATTCCCTGATGGCAGTGGCCTCTTTCAGCAGGATAATGCGCCCTGCCACACTGCACACATTGTTTGGGAATGGTTTGAGGAACATGATGAAGTGTTCAACGTGTTGCCCTGGCCTCCAGATTCTCCAGATCTCAATTCAGTTGAGCATCTGTGGGATGTGCTGGACCGACAAGTCCTATCCACAGTGGCTCCACCTCGCAACTTACAGGACTTGAAGGATCTGCTGCTAGTGTTTTGGTGCCAGATACCACAGGACACCTTCAGGGGTCTTGCAGAGTCCATGCCTCAGTGGGTCGACGCTGTTTTGGTGGCACACGGAGGACCAACAACATATTAGGCAGGTGGTCAACACAGGCCACATACATCATCGGTGTATGTGGCCTGTGTTGAACTCTGCCGTTGAAGCTTTGCTGAAAGTGAAGGCCTTAAAGGAGAACTCTGGTCAACATTTATATTGATATATTTTATTGTACGTATCAAGTACTTACATACAAGATTGAGCATTCCAAACCACGTCCTTCAAGTCTAGTACCCAACTCTCTTCCAGCCTGTGAAACAAGCCACTACCAGCCACAGCTTTTCGTTATCACTGGAGATATTTTCCTTTACGTCTGCGTCCCCTTGGATAATTCCTACTTGGGCTCTTGTATGTATGCTATAAAGGTAATATTACTAGGGTGATTAATGTATGAGGTGTGTTTTTCCCTCAGAAAATAAATTTCAATTGTGGCAGTCCCTTCTTTATGGCATCGCATTCTGTCTTCACATTGTGTCCATTTTGCTTAGTTTAGCAGAGTGGTTCTGTTGTCTCCTTGTATATTGTATGTTCAAATCAACACAAAAAAATGCAGTCATTGTACAAAAATTGAGAGGCACTCACGTCTGTCCAAATTACACAAAATTACACATTACCTCTCACAAACTGAACAAGCACTATGCACCCCTGTGTGTCCTAAATTATTTTTTGTTACTGAGTTTTTTCAATTTACCGTCTGATATGAATGAGGTCTTTCAAACTTTGTGTTGCATCCAAAATGTGTGAACGAGTCAGCGAAATATGAGCAATAACAACAGAATTTGTTTTAGCATAATGTATTCAAATTTGTGCTGTCAATGCACATAATAAGCACACTAGGAAGAAGAAGATAACAATAATAATAGGTATTAGTGGGATAATTGTTATGATTCATCAACAACTGAGGCCAAGGCTGCTGCCATCTATTTTCTGCTAAAGGTAGAAAGTCACTTCAAAGTGGCTACAACCACCAGATGTGCCGATTGGCTCAATATTAGCGGAGACTGGTGTTTAGAAATATAAACACAGAGACTGTAATATTTTGAGGATGCAGTGGGGTATGAAAATTAAGCAGAAGAAGAAAGATAAGATGATAACAAGGTACATAGTTCAGTCTGTCCAAATTTGGGTATTTATTGTGTGGCCATGTGAGATTTTGTCCATATTGTCCAAATGGTTAGTTGGTGGTAGAGTAAATGTTGTCCAAGTGCAATGAGTCAGACTTCAGGGTCATTGTAGGTATTTGTGTAGTAAACCCCAAAGATGGCCCAAATCGTTCCTGTGTAGTAGGTATGGGGTATATTCTGCCAATCCGTAACTTGTCAGGTGGCATACCTGTGATTCTAGTGTAGTGCACTCTGCCTGTTGAAGGACTGATGGAGTGCATTTTCATGTATTAACTGTGGTCATGGTGTAAGATTCATTTTCACTAGTTTGCAGCTCCTGAGGTTGGACCACAGCCAGACCCGCCCCATTACCCAAATGGATATTGTGCGCTTGTAAGGGCACTGTTTATGAATTTGAGGTTGAAAAGGCCTTCTTTTTTTTCTTGATTAGCTCAAGCAAGGACAAAGGGTGTTGTGTAGGTTAACGATGTCAGTCTCTCAGGGGGAGGTGAGCCATCTTAAGCTGGTGCTTCTGTGTGTGTGCGTGTGCGTGGCTCTGTGCGAGAGTGCGTGTAAGTGCGCGTTGTGTGGAATGGCCTGCGTGGTGCTTGGATGCCTACCGAAGCAGACGATTAGCAGCGAAGTTAAGGAGGGGAGGCAGAACAATCGTGTTCCTTTTAGGGCCGACGTGGGCGGGGTGGGGGGGGGGACAGACAGTGGAGAGGCGGAGCACCTGCACTGCGTACAGGTGTGGATGTTGCTGCTGGTGAGGTGAGGGAAGGGAGCGCTGCTGGTTTAGATCAAAGCCTTGCATGCACAGCACCAATAGAAATGTCATGCTTTCTGGAACATGGCAGTCTTCTCTTGGTCTTTTTCTTTTCAGGACGATTTGGAAAGGAGTTTGTAAATGCCTTTCAGTTTGCTATTTGAAGAGGCTGAATTCAGGTGAAGACAGGCACACCATATCACGTATTTATATATAAAAACCTCAAGCTTCACAATTTGAGCTAATGCTTGAGGCATCCGCAAGAGACATGTGACTGTATAAAGATCCCAAGAGAGTCATTTGAGCCCTATGCGAGTCATGTGGGTCATATGGAA